>NW_027520306.1:0-215461 GCF_051991245.1 Festucalex cinctus | reverse complement strand
TGTACATTTGAGCTGAATGTGTCAAAATCTTAAAAATTTAACAGGTGCCCAAGCAATTTCATGCTAGAATCATCATCCGGATGCCAAAATAACTAAATACAGCAAAAGATTTGAGTGCACATCGTTTGGTTTAGGTTTGACAGCCATAATCACCTTTTTATTGCTTTAAAATGCATTTTTAGCGCATGATTGTACATTTGAGCTGAATGTGTCAAAATCTTAAAAATTAACAGGTGCCCAAGCAATTTCATGCTAGAATCATCATCCGGATGCCCAAAATAAACTAAATACAGCAAAAAATTGAGTGCACAACGTTTGGTTTAGATTTGACAGCCATAATCAGCAATTGTGTACATTTGAGCTGAATGTGTCAAAATCTTAAAAAATTAACAGGTGCCCAAGCAATTTCATGCTAGAATCATCATCCGGATGCCAAAATAAACTAAATACAGCAAAAGATTTGAGTGCACAACGTTTGGTTTAGGTTTGACAGCCATAATCACCTTTTTATTGCTTTAAATGCATTTTTAGCGCATGATTGTACATTTGAGCTGAATGTGTCAAAATCTTAAAAATTAACAGGTGCCCAAGCAATTTCATGCTAGAATCATCATCCGGATGCCAAAATAAACTAAATACAGCAAAAAATTGAGTGCACAACGTTTGGTTTAGATTTGACAGCCATAATCAGCAATTGTGTACATTTGAGCTGAATGTGTCAAAATCTTAAAAATTAACAGGTGCCCAAGCAATTTCATGCTAGAATCATCATCCGGATGCCAAAATAAACTAAATACAGCAAAAGATTTGAGTGCACAACGTTTGGTTTAGGTTTGACAGCCATAATCACCTTTTTATTGCTTTAAATGCGTTTTTAGCGCATGATTGTACATTTGAGCTGAATGTGTCAAAATCTTAAAAATTAACAGGTGCCCAAGCAATTTCATGCTAGAATCATCATCCGGATGCCAAAATAAACTAAATACAGCAAAAGATTTGAGTGCACAACGTTTGGTTTAGATTTGACAGCCATAATCAGCAATTGTGTACATTTGAGCTGAATGTGTCAAAATCTTAAAAATTAACAGGTGCCCAAGCAATTTCATGCTAGAATCATCATCCGGATGCCAAAATAACCTAAATACAGCAAAAGATTTGAGTGCACAACGTTTGGTTTAGATTTGACAGCCATAATCACCTTAAATGGTAGGTGTACATTTGAGCTGAATGTGTCAAAATCTTAAAAATTAACAGGTGCCCAAGCAATTTCATGCTAGAATCATCATCCGGATGCCAAAATAAACTAAATACAGCAAAAGATTTGAGTGCACAACGTTTGGTTTAGGTTTGACAGCCATAATCACCTTTTATTGCTTAAATGCGTTTTAGCGCATGATTGTACATTTGAGCTGAATGTGTCAAAATCTTAAAAATTAACAGGTGCCCAAGCAATTTCATGCTAGAATCATCATCCGGATGCCAAAATAAACTAAATACAGCAAAAGATTTGAGTGCACAACGTTTGGTTTAGGTTTGACAGCCATAATCACCTTTTTATTGCTTTAAATGCGTTTTAGCGCATGATTGTACATTTGAGCTGAATGTGTCAAAATCTTAAAAATTAACAGGTGCCCAAGCAATTTCATGCTAGAATCATCATCCGGATGCCAAAATAAACTAAATACAGCAAAAGATTTGAGTGCACAACGTTTGGTTTAGGTTTGACAGCCATAATCACCTTTTATTGCTTTAAATGCGTTTTAGCGCATGATTGTACATTTGAGCTGAATGTGTCAAAATCTTAAAAATTAACAGGTGCCCAAGCAATTTCATGCTAGAATCATCATCCGGATGCCAAAATAAACTAAATACAGCAAAAGATTTGAGTGCACAACGTTTGGTTTAGATTTGACAGCCATAATCAGCAATTGTGTACATTTGAGCTGAATGTGTCAAAATCTTAAAAATTAACAGGTGCCCAAGCAATTTCATGCTAGAATCATCATCCGGATGCCAAAATAAACTAAATACAGCAAAAGATTTGAGTGCACAACGTTTGGTTTAGGTTTGACAGCCATAATCACCTTTTTATTGCTTTAAATGCGTTTTTAGCGCATGATTGTACATTTGAGCTGAATGTGTCAAAATCTTAAAAATTAACAGGTGCCCAAGCAATTTCATGCTAGAATCATCATCCGGATGCCAAAATAAACTAAATACAGCAAAAGATTTGAGTGCACAACGTTTGGTTTAGATTTGACAGCCATAATCAGCAATTGTGTACATTTGAGCTGAATGTGTCAAAATCTTAAAAATTAACAGGTGCCCAAGCAATTTCATGCTAGAATCATCATCCGGATGCCAAAATAAACTAAATACAGCAAAAGATTTGAGTGCACAACGTTTGGTTTAGGTTTGACAGCCATAATCACCTTTTTATTGCTTTAAATGCGTTTTTAGCGCATGATTGTACATTTGAGCTGAATGTGTCAAAATCTTAAAAATTAACAGGTGCCCAAGCAATTTCATGCTAGAATCATCATCCGGATGCCAAAATAAACTAAATACAGCAAAAGATTTGAGTGCACAACGTTTGGTTTAGATTTGACAGCCATAATCAGCAATTGTGTACATTTGAGCTGAATGTGTCAAAATCTTAAAAATTAACAGGTGCCCAAGCAATTTCATGCTAGAATCATCATCCGGATGCCAAAATAAACTAAATACAGCAAAAGATTTGAGTGCACAACGTTTGGTTTAGGTTTGACAGCCATAATCACCTTTTTATTGCTTTAAATGCGTTTTTAGCGCATGATTGTACATTTGAGCTGAATGTGTCAAAATCTTAAAAATTAACAGGTGCCCAAGCAATTTCATGCTAGAATCATCATCCGGATGCCAAAATAAACTAAATACAGCAAAAGATTTGAGTGCACAACGTTTGGTTTAGGTTTGACAGCCATAATCACCTTTTTATTGCTTTAAATGCATTTTTAGCGCATGATTGTACATTTGAGCTGAATGTGTCAAAATCTTAAAAATTAACAGGTGCCCAAGCAATTTCATGCTAGAATCATCATCCGGATGCCAAAATAAACTAAATACAGCAAAAGATTTGAGTGCACAACGTTTGGTTTAGATTTGACAGCCATAATCAGCAATTGTGTACATTTGAGCTGAATGTGTCAAAATCTTAAAAATTAACAGGTGCCCAAGCAATTTCATGCTAGAATCATCATCCGGATGCCAAAATAAACTAAATACAGCAAAAGATTTGAGTGCACAACGTTTGGTTTAGGTTTGACAGCCATAATCACCTTTTTATTGCTTTAAATGCGTTTTTAGCGCATGATTGTACATTTGAGCTGAATGTGTCAAAATCTTAAAAATTAACAGGTGCCCAAGCAATTTCATGCTAGAATCATCATCCGGATGCCAAAATAAACTAAATACAGCAAAAGATTTGAGTGCACAACGTTTGGTTTAGATTTGACAGCCATAATCAGCAATTGTGTACATTTGAGCTGAATGTGTCAAAATCTTAAAAATTAACAGGTGCCCAAGCAATTTCATGCTAGAATCATCATCCGGATGCCAAAATAAACTAAATACAGCAAAAGATTTGAGTGCACAACGTTTGGTTTAGATTTGACAGCCATAATCAGCAATTGTGTACATTTGAGCTGAATGTGTCAAAATCTTAAAAATTAACAGGTGCCCAAGCAATTTCATGCTAGAATCATCATCCGGATGCCAAAATAAACTAAATACAGCAAAAGATTTGAGTGCACAACGTTTGGTTTAGGTTTGACAGCCATAATCACCTTTTTATTGCTTTAAATGCATTTTTAGCGCATGATTGTACATTTGAGCTGAATGTGTCAAAATCTTAAAAATTAACAGGTGCCCAAGCAATTTCATGCTAGAATCATCATCCGGATGCCAAAATAAACTAAATACAGCAAAAGATTTGAGTGCACAACGTTTGGTTTAGATTTGACAGCCATAATCAGCAATTGTGTACATTTGAGCTGAATGTGTCAAAATCTTAAAAATTAACAGGTGCCCAAGCAATTTCATGCTAGAATCATCATCCGGATGCCAAAATAAACTAAATACAGCAAAAGATTTGAGTGCACAACGTTTGGTTTAGGTTTGACAGCCATAATCACCTTTTTATTGCTTTAAATGCGTTTGTAGCGCATGATTGTACATTTTAGCTGAATGTGTCAAAATCTTAAAAATTAACAGGTGCCCAAGCAATTTCATGCTAGAATCATCATCCGGATGCCAAAATAAACTAAATACAGCAAAAGATTTGAGTGCACAACGTTTGGTTTAGATTTGACAGCCATAATCAGCAATTGTGTACATTTGAGCTGAATGTGTCAAAATCTTAAAAATTAACAGGTGCCCAAGCAATTTCATGCTAGAATCATCATCCGGATGCCAAAATAACCTAAATACAGCAAAAGATTTGAGTGCACAACGTTTGGTTTAGATTTGACAGCCATAATCAGCAATTGTGTACATTTGAGCTGAATGTGTCAAAATCTTAAAAATTAACAGGTGCCCAAGCAATTTCATGCTAGAATCATCATCCGGATGCCAAAATAAACTAAATACAGCAAAAGATTTGAGTGCACAACGTTTGGTTTAGGTTTGACAGCCATAATCACCTTTTTATTGCTTTAAATGCGTTTTTAGCGCATGATTGTACATTTGAGCTGAATGTGTCAAAATCTTAAAAATTAACAGGTGCCCAAGCAATTTCATGCTAGAATCATCATCCGGATGCCAAAATAAACTAAATACAGCAAAAGATTTGAGTGCACAACGTTTGGTTTAGGTTTGACAGCCATAATCACCTTTTTATTGCTTTAAATGCGTTTTTAGCGCATGATTGTACATTTGAGCTGAATGTGTCAAAATCTTAAAAATTAACAGGTGCCCAAGCAATTTCATGCGAGAATCATCATCCGGATGCCAAAATAAACTAAATACAGCAAAAGATTTGAGTGCACAACGTTTGGTTTAGGTTTGACAGCCATAATCACCTTTTTATTGCTTTAAATGCGTTTTTAGCGCATGATTGTACATTTGAGCTGAATGTGTCAAAATCTTAAAAATTAACAGGTGCCCAAGCAATTTCATGCTAGAATCATCATCCGGATGCCAAAATAAACTAAATACAGCAAAAGATTTGAGTGCACAACGTTTGGTTTAGATTTGACAGCCATAATCAGCAATTGTGTACATTTGAGCTGAATGTGTCAAAATCTTAAAAATTAACAGGTGCCCAAGCAATTTCATGCTAGAATCATCATCCGGATGCCAAAATAAACTAAATACAGCAAAAGATTTGAGTGCACAACGTTTGGTTTAGGTTTGACAGCCATAATCACCTTTTTATTGCTTTAAATGCGTTTTTAGCGCATGATTGTACATTTGAGCTGAATGTGTCAAAATCTTAAAAATTAACAGGTGCCCAAGCAATTTCATGCTAGAATCATCATCCGGATGCCAAAATAAACTAAATACAGCAAAAGATTTGAGTGCACAACGTTTGGTTTAGATTTGACAGCCATAATCAGCAATTGTGTACATTTGAGCTGAATGTGTCAAAATCTTAAAAATTAACAGGTGCCCAAGCAATTTCATGCTAGAATCATCATCCGGATGCCAAAATAAACTAAATACAGCAAAAGATTTGAGTGCACAACGTTTGGTTTAGGTTTGACAGCCATAATCACCTTTTTATTGCTTTAAATGCGTTTTTAGCGCATGATTGTACATTTGAGCTGAATGTGTCAAAATCTTAAAAATTAACAGGTGCCCAAGCAATTTCATGCTAGAATCATCATCCGGATGCCAAAATAAACTAAATACAGCAAAAGATTTGAGTGCACAACGTTTGGTTTAGATTTGACAGCCATAATCAGCAATTGTGTACATTTGAGCTGAATGTGTCAAAATCTTAAAAATTAACAGGTGCCCAAGCAATTTCATGCTAGAATCATCATCCGGATGCCAAAATAAACTAAATACAGCAAAAGATTTGAGTGCACAACGTTTGGTTTAGGTTTGACAGCCATAATCACCTTTTTATTGCTTTAAATGCGTTTGTAGCGCATGATTGTACATTTTAGCTGAATGTGTCAAAATCTTAAAAATTAACAGGTGCCCAAGCAATTTCATGCTAGAATCATCATCCGGATGCCAAAATAAACTAAATACAGCAAAAGATTTGAGTGCACAACGTTTGGTTTAGATTTGACAGCCATAATCAGCAATTGTGTACATTTGAGCTGAATGTGTCAAAATCTTAAAAATTAACAGGTGCCCAAGCAATTTCATGCTAGAATCATCATCCGGATGCCAAAATAACCTAAATACAGCAAAAGATTTGAGTGCACAACGTTTGGTTTAGATTTGACAGCCATAATCAGCAATTGTGTACATTTGAGCTGAATGTGTCAAAATCTTAAAAATTAACAGGTGCCCAAGC
Source organism: Festucalex cinctus (assembly GCF_051991245.1). Classification (NCBI taxonomy): domain Eukaryota; kingdom Metazoa; phylum Chordata; class Actinopteri; order Syngnathiformes; family Syngnathidae; genus Festucalex; species Festucalex cinctus. The sequence continues at coordinate 208,953 of NW_027520306.1, read as the reverse complement.
AATTTCATGCTAGAATCATCATCCGGATGCCAAAATAAACTAAATACAGCAAAAGATTTGAGTGCACAACGTTTGGTTTAGGTTTGACAGCCATAATCACCTTTTTATTGCTTTAAATGCGTTTTTAGCGCATGATTGTACATTTGAGCTGAATGTGTCAAAATCTTAAAAATTAACAGGTGCCCAAGCAATTTCATGCTAGAATCATCATCCGGATGCCAAAATAAACTAAATACAGCAAAAGATTTGAGTGCACAACGTTTGGTTTAGGTTTGACAGCCATAATCACCTTTTTATTGCTTTAAATGCGTTTTTAGCGCATGATTGTACATTTGAGCTGAATGTGTCAAAATCTTAAAAATTAACAGGTGCCCAAGCAATTTCATGCGAGAATCATCATCCGGATGCCAAAATAAACTAAATACAGCAAAAGATTTGAGTGCACAACGTTTGGTTTAGGTTTGACAGCCATAATCACCTTTTTATTGCTTTAAATGCGTTTTTAGCGCATGATTGTACATTTGAGCTGAATGTGTCAAAATCTTAAAAATTAACAGGTGCCCAAGCAATTTCATGCTAGAATCATCATCCGGATGCCAAAATAAACTAAATACAGCAAAAGATTTGAGTGCACAACGTTTGGTTTAGATTTGACAGCCATAATCAGCAATTGTGTACATTTGAGCTGAATGTGTCAAAATCTTAAAAATTAACAGGTGCCCAAGCAATTTCATGCTAGAATCATCATCCGGATGCCAAAATAAACTAAATACAGCAAAAGATTTGAGTGCACAACGTTTGGTTTAGGTTTGACAGCCATAATCACCTTTTTATTGCTTTAAATGCGTTTTTAGCGCATGATTGTACATTTGAGCTGAATGTGTCAAAATCTTAAAAATTAACAGGTGCCCAAGCAATTTCATGCTAGAATCATCATCCGGATGCCAAAATAAACTAAATACAGCAAAAGATTTGAGTGCACAACGTTTGGTTTAGATTTGACAGCCATAATCAGCAATTGTGTACATTTGAGCTGAATGTGTCAAAATCTTAAAAATTAACAGGTGCCCAAGCAATTTCATGCTAGAATCATCATCCGGATGCCAAAATAAACTAAATACAGCAAAAGATTTGAGTGCACAACGTTTGGTTTAGGTTTGACAGCCATAATCACCTTTTTATTGCTTTAAATGCGTTTTTAGCGCATGATTGTACATTTGAGCTGAATGTGTCAAAATCTTAAAAATTAACAGGTGCCCAAGCAATTTCATGCTAGAATCATCATCCGGATGCCAAAATAAACTAAATACAGCAAAAGATTTGAGTGCACAACGTTTGGTTTAGATTTGACAGCCATAATCAGCAATTGTGTACATTTGAGCTGAATGTGTCAAAATCTTAAAAATTAACAGGTGCCCAAGCAATTTCATGCTAGAATCATCATCCGGATGCCAAAATAAACTAAATACAGCAAAAGATTTGAGTGCACAACGTTTGGTTTAGGTTTGACAGCCATAATCACCTTTTTATTGCTTTAAATGCGTTTTTAGCGCATGATTGTACATTTGAGCTGAATGTGTCAAAATCTTAAAAATTAACAGGTGCCCAAGCAATTTCATGCTAGAATCATCATCCGGATGCCAAAATAAACTAAATACAGCAAAAGATTTGAGTGCACAACGTTTGGTTTAGGTTTGACAGCCATAATCACCTTTTTATTGCTTTAAATGCATTTTTAGCGCATGATTGTACATTTGAGCTGAATGTGTCAAAATCTTAAAAATTAACAGGTGCCCAAGCAATTTCATGCTAGAATCATCATCCGGATGCCAAAATAAACTAAATACAGCAAAAAATTTGAGTGCACAACGTTTGGTTTAGATTTGACAGCCATAATCAGCAATTGTGTACATTTGAGCTGAATGTGTCAAAATCTTAAAAATTAACAGGTGCCCAAGCAATTTCATGCTAGAATCATCATCCGGATGCCAAAATAAACTAAATACAGCAAAAGATTTGAGTGCACAACGTTTGGTTTAGGTTTGACAGCCATAATCACCTTTTTATTGCTTTAAATGCGTTTTTAGCGCATGATTGTACATTTGAGCTGAATGTGTCAAAATCTTAAAAATTAACAGGTGCCCAAGCAATTTCATGCTAGAATCATCATCCGGATGCCAAAATAAACTAAATACAGCAAAAGATTTGAGTGCACAACGTTTGGTTTAGATTTGACAGCCATAATCAGCAATTGTGTACATTTGAGCTGAATGTGTCAAAATCTTAAAAATTAACAGGTGCCCAAGCAATTTCATGCTAGAATCATCATCCGGATGCCAAAATAAACTAAATACAGCAAAAGATTTGAGTGCACAACGTTTGGTTTAGGTTTGACAGCCATAATCACCTTTTTATTGCTTTAAATGCGTTTTTAGCGCATGATTGTACATTTGAGCTGAATGTGTCAAAATCTTAAAAATTAACAGGTGCCCAAGCAATTTCATGCTAGAATCATCATCCGGATGCCAAAATAAACTAAATACAGCAAAAGATTTGAGTGCACAACGTTTGGTTTAGATTTGACAGCCATAATCAGCAATTGTGTACATTTGAGCTGAATGTGTCAAAATCTTAAAAATTAACAGGTGCCCAAGCAATTTCATGCTAGAATCATCATCCGGATGCCAAAATAAACTAAATACAGCAAAAGATTTGAGTGCACAACGTTTGGTTTAGGTTTGACAGCCATAATCACCTTTTTATTGCTTTAAATGCGTTTGTAGCGCATGATTGTACATTTTAGCTGAATGTGTCAAAATCTTAAAAATTAACAGGTGCCCAAGCAATTTCATGCTAGAATCATCATCCGGATGCCAAAATAAACTAAATACAGCAAAAGATTTGAGTGCACAACGTTTGGTTTAGATTTGACAGCCATAATCAGCAATTGTGTACATTTGAGCTGAATGTGTCAAAATCTTAAAAATTAACAGGTGCCCAAGCAATTTCATGCTAGAATCATCATCCGGATGCCAAAATAACCTAAATACAGCAAAAGATTTGAGTGCACAACGTTTGGTTTAGATTTGACAGCCATAATCAGCAATTGTGTACATTTGAGCTGAATGTGTCAAAATCTTAAAAATTAACAGGTGCCCAAGCAATTTCATGCTAGAATCATCATCCGGATGCCAAAATAAACTAAATACAGCAAAAGATTTGAGTGCACAACGTTTGGTTTAGGTTTGACAGCCATAATCACCTTTTTATTGCTTTAAATGCGTTTTTAGCGCATGATTGTACATTTGAGCTGAATGTGTCAAAATCTTAAAAATTAACAGGTGCCCAAGCAATTTCATGCTAGAATCATCATCCGGATGCCAAAATAAACTAAATACAGCAAAAGATTTGAGTGCACAACGTTTGGTTTAGGTTTGACAGCCATAATCACCTTTTTATTGCTTTAAATGCGTTTTTAGCGCATGATTGTACATTTGAGCTGAATGTGTCAAAATCTTAAAAATTAACAGGTGCCCAAGCAATTTCATGCGAGAATCATCATCCGGATGCCAAAATAAACTAAATACAGCAAAAGATTTGAGTGCACAACGTTTGGTTTAGGTTTGACAGCCATAATCACCTTTTTATTGCTTTAAATGCGTTTTTAGCGCATGATTGTACATTTGAGCTGAATGTGTCAAAATCTTAAAAATTAACAGGTGCCCAAGCAATTTCATGCTAGAATCATCATCCGGATGCCAAAATAAACTAAATACAGCAAAAGATTTGAGTGCACAACGTTTGGTTTAGATTTGACAGCCATAATCAGCAATTGTGTACATTTGAGCTGAATGTGTCAAAATCTTAAAAATTAACAGGTGCCCAAGCAATTTCATGCTAGAATCATCATCCGGATGCCAAAATAAACTAAATACAGCAAAAGATTTGAGTGCACAACGTTTGGTTTAGGTTTGACAGCCATAATCACCTTTTTATTGCTTTAAATGCGTTTTTAGCGCATGATTGTACATTTGAGCTGAATGTGTCAAAATCTTAAAAATTAACAGGTGCCCAAGCAATTTCATGCTAGAATCATCATCCGGATGCCAAAATAAACTAAATACAGCAAAAGATTTGAGTGCACAACGTTTGGTTTAGATTTGACAGCCATAATCAGCAATTGTGTACATTTGAGCTGAATGTGTCAAAATCTTAAAAATTAACAGGTGCCCAAGCAATTTCATGCTAGAATCATCATCCGGATGCCAAAATAAACTAAATACAGCAAAAGATTTGAGTGCACAACGTTTGGTTTAGGTTTGACAGCCATAATCACCTTTTTATTGCTTTAAATGCGTTTTTAGCGCATGATTGTACATTTGAGCTGAATGTGTCAAAATCTTAAAAATTAACAGGTGCCCAAGCAATTTCATGCTAGAATCATCATCCGGATGCCAAAATAAACTAAATACAGCAAAAGATTTGAGTGCACAACGTTTGGTTTAGATTTGACAGCCATAATCAGCAATTGTGTACATTTGAGCTGAATGTGTCAAAATCTTAAAAATTAACAGGTGCCCAAGCAATTTCATGCTAGAATCATCATCCGGATGCCAAAATAAACTAAATACAGCAAAAGATTTGAGTGCACAACGTTTGGTTTAGGTTTGACAGCCATAATCACCTTTTTATTGCTTTAAATGCGTTTTTAGCGCATGATTGTACATTTGAGCTGAATGTGTCAAAATCTTAAAAATTAACAGGTGCCCAAGCAATTTCATGCTAGAATCATCATCCGGATGCCAAAATAAACTAAATACAGCAAAAGATTTGAGTGCACAACGTTTGGTTTAGGTTTGACAGCCATAATCACCTTTTTATTGCTTTAAATGCATTTTTAGCGCATGATTGTACATTTGAGCTGAATGTGTCAAAATCTTAAAAATTAACAGGTGCCCAAGCAATTTCATGCTAGAATCATCATCCGGATGCCAAAATAAACTAAATACAGCAAAAAATTTGAGTGCACAACGTTTGGTTTAGATTTGACAGCCATAATCAGCAATTGTGTACATTTGAGCTGAATGTGTCAAAATCTTAAAAATTAACAGGTGCCCAAGCAATTTCATGCTAGAATCATCATCCGGATGCCAAAATAAACTAAATACAGCAAAAGATTTGAGTGCACAACGTTTGGTTTAGGTTTGACAGCCATAATCACCTTTTTATTGCTTTAAATGCGTTTTTAGCGCATGATTGTACATTTGAGCTGAATGTGTCAAAATCTTAAAAATTAACAGGTGCCCAAGCAATTTCATGCTAGAATCATCATCCGGATGCCAAAATAAACTAAATACAGCAAAAGATTTGAGTGCACAACGTTTGGTTTAGATTTGACAGCCATAATCAGCAATTGTGTACATTTGAGCTGAATGTGTCAAAATCTTAAAAATTAACAGGTGCCCAAGCAATTTCATGCTAGAATCATCATCCGGATGCCAAAATAAACTAAATACAGCAAAAGATTTGAGTGCACAACGTTTGGTTTAGGTTTGACAGCCATAATCACCTTTTTATTGCTTTAAATGCGTTTTTAGCGCATGATTGTACATTTGAGCTGAATGTGTCAAAATCTTAAAAATTAACAGGTGCCCAAGCAATTTCATGCTAGAATCATCATCCGGATGCCAAAATAAACTAAATACAGCAAAAGATTTGAGTGCACAACGTTTGGTTTAGGTTTGACAGCCATAATCACCTTTTTATTGCTTTAAATGCGTTTTTAGCGCATGATTGTACATTTGAGCTGAATGTGTCAAAATCTTACAAATTAACAGGTGCCCAAGCAATTTCATGCTAGAATCATCATCCGGATGCCAAAATAAACTAAATACAGCAAAAGATTTGAGTGCACAACGTTTGGTTTAGATTTGACAGCCATAATCAGCAATTGTGTACATTTGAGCTGAATGTGTCAAAATCTTAAAAATTAACAGGTGCCCAAGCAATTTCATGCTAGAATCATCATCCGGATGCCAAAATAAACTAAATACAGCAAAAGATTTGAGTGCACAACGTTTGGTTTAGGTTTGACAGCCATAATCACCTTTTTATTGCTTTAAATGCATTTTTAGCGCATGATTGTACATTTGAGCTGAATGTGTCAAAATCTTAAAAATTAACAGGTGCCCAAGCAATTTCATGCTAGAATCATCATCCGGATGCCAAAATAAACTAAATACAGCAAAAGATTTGAGTGCACAACGTTTGGTTTAGATTTGACAGCCATAATCAGCAATTGTGTACATTTGAGCTGAATGTGTCAAAATCTTAAAAATTAACAGGTGCCCAAGCAATTTCATGCTAGAATCATCATCCGGATGCCAAAATAAACTAAATACAGCAAAAGATTTGAGTGCACAACGTTTGGTTTAGGTTTGACAGCCATAATCACCTTTTTATTGCTTTAAATGCGTTTGTAGCGCATGATTGTACATTTTAGCTGAATGTGTCAAAATCTTAAAAATTAACAGGTGCCCAAGCAATTTCATGCTAGAATCATCATCCGGATGCCAAAATAAACTAAATACAGCAAAAGATTTGAGTGCACAACGTTTGGTTTAGATTTGACAGCCATAATCAGCAATTGTGTACATTTGAGCTGAATGTGTCAAAATCTTAAAAATTAACAGGTGCCCAAGCAATTTCATGCTAGAATCATCATCCGGATGCCAAAATAACCTAAATACAGCAAAAGATTTGAGTGCACAACGTTTGGTTTAGATTTGACAGCCATAATCAGCAATTGTGTACATTTGAGCTGAATGTGTCAAAATCTTAAAAATTAACAGGTGCCCAAGCAATTTCATGCTAGAATCATCATCCGGATGCCAAAATAAACTAAATACAGCAAAAGATTTGAGTGCACAACGTTTGGTTTAGGTTTGACAGCCATAATCACCTTTTTATTGCTTTAAATGCGTTTTTAGCGCATGATTGTACATTTGAGCTGAATGTGTCAAAATCTTAAAAATTAACAGGTGCCCAAGCAATTTCATGCTAGAATCATCATCCGGATGCCAAAATAAACTAAATACAGCAAAAGATTTGAGTGCACAACGTTTGGTTTAGGTTTGACAGCCATAATCACCTTTTTATTGCTTTAAATGCGTTTTTAGCGCATGATTGTACATTTGAGCTGAATGTGTCAAAATCTTAAAAATTAACAGGTGCCCAAGCAATTTCATGCGAGAATCATCATCCGGATGCCAAAATAAACTAAATACAGCAAAAGATTTGAGTGCACAACGTTTGGTTTAGGTTTGACAGCCATAATCACCTTTTTATTGCTTTAAATGCGTTTTTAGCGCATGATTGTACATTTGAGCTGAATGTGTCAAAATCTTAAAAATTAACAGGTGCCCAAGCAATTTCATGCTAGAATCATCATCCGGATGCCAAAATAAACTAAATACAGCAAAAGATTTGAGTGCACAACGTTTGGTTTAGATTTGACAGCCATAATCAGCAATTGTGTACATTTGAGCTGAATGTGTCAAAATCTTAAAAATTAACAGGTGCCCAAGCAATTTCATGCTAGAATCATCATCCGGATGCCAAAATAAACTAAATACAGCAAAAGATTTGAGTGCACAACGTTTGGTTTAGGTTTGACAGCCATAAACACCTTTTTATTGCTTTAAATGCGTTTTTAGCGCATGATTGTACATTTGAGCTGAATGTGTCAAAATCTTAAAAATTAACAGGTGCCCAAGCAATTTCATGCTAGAATCATCATCCAGATGCCAAAATAAACTAAATACAGCAAAAGATTTGAGTGCACAACGTTTGGTTTAGATTTGACAGCCATAATCAGCAATTGTGTACATTTGAGCTGAATGTGTCAAAATCTTAAAAATTAACAGGTGCCCAAGCAATTTCATGCTAGAATCATCATCCGGATGCCAAAATAAACTAAATACAGCAAAAGATTTGAGTGCACAACGTTTGGTTTAGGTTTGACAGCCATATCACCTTTTTATTGCTTTAAATGCGTTTTTAGCGCATGATTGTACATTTGAGCTGAATGTGTCAAAATCTTAAAAATTAACAGGTGCCCAAGCAATTTCATGCTAGAATCATCATCCGGATGCCAAAATAAACTAAATACAGCAAAAGATTTGAGTGCACAACGTTTGGTTTAGATTTGACAGCCATAATCAGCAATTGTGTACATTTGAGCTGAATGTGTCAAAATCTTAAAAATTAACAGGTGCCCAAGCAATTTCATGCTAGAATCATCATCCGGATGCCAAAATAAACTAAATACAGCAAAAGATTTGAGTGCACAACGTTTGGTTTAGGTTTGACAGCCATAATCACCTTTTTATTGCTTTAAATGCGTTTTTAGCGCATGATTGTACATTTGAGCTGAATGTGTCAAAATCTTAAAAATTAACAGGTGCCCAAGCAATTTCATGCTAGAATCATCATCCGGATGCCAAAATAAACTAAATACAGCAAAAGATTTGAGTGCACAACGTTTGGTTTAGGTTTGACAGCCATAATCACCTTTTTATTGCTTTAAATGCATTTTTAGCGCATGATTGTACATTTGAGCTGAATGTGTCAAAATCTTAAAAATTAACAGGTGCCCAAGCAATTTCATGCTAGAATCATCATCCGGATGCCAAAATAAACTAAATACAGCAAAAAATTTGAGTGCACAACGTTTGGTTTAGATTTGACAGCCATAATCAGCAATTGTGTACATTTGAGCTGAATGTGTCAAAATCTTAAAAATTAACAGGTGCCCAAGCAATTTCATGCTAGAATCATCATCCGGATGCCAAAATAAACTAAATACAGCAAAAGATTTGAGTGCACAACGTTTGGTTTAGGTTTGACAGCCATAATCACCTTTTTATTGCTTTAAATGCGTTTTTAGCGCATGATTGTACATTTGAGCTGAATGTGTCAAAATCTTAAAAATTAACAGGTGCCCAAGCAATTTCATGCTAGAATCATCATCCGGATGCCAAAATAAACTAAATACAGCAAAAGATTTGAGTGCACAACGTTTGGTTTAGATTTGACAGCCATAATCAGCAATTGTGTACATTTGAGCTGAATGTGTCAAAATCTTAAAAATTAACAGGTGCCCAAGCAATTTCATGCTAGAATCATCATCCGGATGCCAAAATAAACTAAATACAGCAAAAGATTTGAGTGCACAACGTTTGGTTTAGGTTTGACAGCCATAATCACCTTTTTATTGCTTTAAATGCGTTTTTAGCGCATGATTGTACATTTGAGCTGAATGTGTCAAAATCTTAAAAATTAACAGGTGCCCAAGCAATTTCATGCTAGAATCATCATCCGGATGCCAAAATAAACTAAATACAGCAAAAGATTTGAGTGCACAACGTTTGGTTTAGGTTTGACAGCCATAATCACCTTTTTATTGCTTTAAATGCGTTTTTAGCGCATGATTGTACATTTGAGCTGAATGTGTCAAAATCTTACAAATTAACAGGTGCCCAAGCAATTTCATGCTAGAATCATCATCCGGATGCCAAAATAAACTAAATACAGCAAAAGATTTGAGTGCACAACGTTTGGTTTAGATTTGACAGCCATAATCAGCAATTGTGTACATTTGAGCTGAATGTGTCAAAATCTTAAAAATTAACAGGTGCCCAAGCAATTTCATGCTAGAATCATCATCCGGATGCCAAAATAAACTAAATACAGCAAAAGATTTGAGTGCACAACGTTTGGTTTAGGTTTGACAGCCATAATCACCTTTTTATTGCTTTAAATGCATTTTTAGCGCATGATTGTACATTTGAGCTGAATGTGTCAAAATCTTAAAAATTAACAGGTGCCCAAGCAATTTCATGCTAGAATCATCATCCGGATGCCAAAATAAACTAAATACAGCAAAAGATTTGAGTGCACAACGTTTGGTTTAGATTTGACAGCCATAATCAGCAATTGTGTACATTTGAGCTGAATGTGTCAAAATCTTAAAAATTAACAGGTGCCCAAGCAATTTCATGCTAGAATCATCATCCGGATGCCAAAATAAACTAAATACAGCAAAAGATTTGAGTGCACAACGTTTGGTTTAGGTTTGACAGCCATAATCACCTTTTTATTGCTTTAAATGCGTTTGTAGCGCATGATTGTACATTTTAGCTGAATGTGTCAAAATCTTAAAAATTAACAGGTGCCCAAGCAATTTCATGCTAGAATCATCATCCGGATGCCAAAATAAACTAAATACAGCAAAAGATTTGAGTGCACAACGTTTGGTTTAGATTTGACAGCCATAATCAGCAATTGTGTACATTTGAGCTGAATGTGTCAAAATCTTAAAAATTAACAGGTGCCCAAGCAATTTCATGCTAGAATCATCATCCGGATGCCAAAATAACCTAAATACAGCAAAAGATTTGAGTGCACAACGTTTGGTTTAGATTTGACAGCCATAATCAGCAATTGTGTACATTTGAGCTGAATGTGTCAAAATCTTAAAAATTAACAGGTGCCCAAGCAATTTCATGCTAGAATCATCATCCGGATGCCAAAATAAACTAAATACAGCAAAAGATTTGAGTGCACAACGTTTGGTTTAGGTTTGACAGCCATAATCACCTTTTTATTGCTTTAAATGCGTTTTTAGCGCATGATTGTACATTTGAGCTGAATGTGTCAAAATCTTAAAAATTAACAGGTGCCCAAGCAATTTCATGCTAGAATCATCATCCGGATGCCAAAATAAACTAAATACAGCAAAAGATTTGAGTGCACAACGTTTGGTTTAGGTTTGACAGCCATAATCACCTTTTTATTGCTTTAAATGCGTTTTTAGCGCATGATTGTACATTTGAGCTGAATGTGTCAAAATCTTAAAAATTAACAGGTGCCCAAGCAATTTCATGCGAGAATCATCATCCGGATGCCAAAATAAACTAAATACAGCAAAAGATTTGAGTGCACAACGTTTGGTTTAGGTTTGACAGCCATAATCACCTTTTTATTGCTTTAAATGCGTTTTTAGCGCATGATTGTACATTTGAGCTGAATGTGTCAAAATCTTAAAAATTAACAGGTGCCCAAGCAATTTCATGCTAGAATCATCATCCGGATGCCAAAATAAACTAAATACAGCAAAAGATTTGAGTGCACAACGTTTGGTTTAGATTTGACAGCCATAATCAGCAATTGTGTACATTTGAGCTGAATGTGTCAAAATCTTAAAAATTAACAGGTGCCCAAGCAATTTCATGCTAGAATCATCATCCGGATGCCAAAATAAACTAAATACAGCAAAAGATTTGAGTGCACAACGTTTGGTTTAGGTTTGACAGCCATAATCACCTTTTTATTGCTTTAAATGCGTTTTTAGCGCATGATTGTACATTTGAGCTGAATGTGTCAAAATCTTAAAAATTAACAGGTGCCCAAGCAATTTCATGCTAGAATCATCATCCGGATGCCAAAATAAACTAAATACAGCAAAAGATTTGAGTGCACAACGTTTGGTTTAGATTTGACAGCCATAATCAGCAATTGTGTACATTTGAGCTGAATGTGTCAAAATCTTAAAAATTAACAGGTGCCCAAGCAATTTCATGCTAGAATCATCATCCGGATGCCAAAATAAACTAAATACAGCAAAAGATTTGAGTGCACAACGTTTGGTTTAGGTTTGACAGCCATAATCACCTTTTTATTGCTTTAAATGCGTTTTTAGCGCATGATTGTACATTTGAGCTGAATGTGTCAAAATCTTAAAAATTAACAGGTGCCCAAGCAATTTCATGCTAGAATCATCATCCGGATGCCAAAATAAACTAAATACAGCAAAAGATTTGAGTGCACAACGTTTGGTTTAGATTTGACAGCCATAATCAGCAATTGTGTACATTTGAGCTGAATGTGTCAAAATCTTAAAAATTAACAGGTGCCCAAGCAATTTCATGCTAGAATCATCATCCGGATGCCAAAATAAACTAAATACAGCAAAAGATTTGAGTGCACAACGTTTGGTTTAGGTTTGACAGCCATAATCACCTTTTTATTGCTTTAAATGCGTTTTTAGCGCATGATTGTACATTTGAGCTGAATGTGTCAAAATCTTAAAAATTAACAGGTGCCCAAGCAATTTCATGCTAGAATCATCATCCGGATGCCAAAATAAACTAAATACAGCAAAAGATTTGAGTGCACAACGTTTGGTTTAGGTTTGACAGCCATAATCACCTTTTTATTGCTTTAAATGCATTTTTAGCGCATGATTGTACATTTGAGCTGAATGTGTCAAAATCTTAAAAATTAACAGGTGCCCAAGCAATTTCATGCTAGAATCATCATCCGGATGCCAAAATAAACTAAATACAGCAAAAGATTTGAGTGCACAACGTTTGGTTTAGATTTGACAGCCATAATCAGCAATTGTGTACATTTGAGCTGAATGTGTCAAAATCTTAAAAATTAACAGGTGCCAAAGCAATTTCATGCTAGAATCATCATCCGGATGCCAAAATAAACTAAATACAGCAAAAGATTTGAGTGCACAACGTTTGGTTTAGGTTTGACAGCCATAATCACCTTTTTATTGCTTTAAATGCGTTTTTAGCGCATGATTGTACATTTGAGCTGAATGTGTCAAAATCTTAAAAATTAACAGGTGCCCAAGCAATTTCATGCTAGAATCATCATCCGGATGCCAAAATAAACTAAATACAGCAAAAGATTTGAGTGCACAACGTTTGGTTTAGATTTGACAGCCATAATCAGCAATTGTGTACATTTGAGCTGAATGTGTCAAAATCTTAAAAATTAACAGGTGCCCAAGCAATTTCATGCTAGAATCATCATCCGGATGCCAAAATAAACTAAATACAGCAAAAGATTTGAGTGCACAACGTTTGGTTTAGGTTTGACAGCCATAATCACCTTTTTATTGCTTTAAATGCGTTTGTAGCGCATGATTGTACATTTTAGCTGAATGTGTCAAAATCTTAAAAATTAACAGGTGCCCAAGCAATTTTATGCTAGAATCATCATCCGGATGCCAAAATAAACTAAATACAGCAAAAGATTTGAGTGCACAACGTTTGGTTTAGGTTTGACAGCCATAATCACCTTTTTATTGCTTTAAATGCGTTTTTAGCGCATGATTGTACATTTGAGCTGAATGTGTCAAAATCTTAAAAATTAACAGGTGCCCAAGCAATTTCATGCTAGAATCATCATCCGGATGCCAAAATAAACTAAATACAGCAAAAGATTTGAGTGCACAACGTTTGGTTTAGATTTGACAGCCATAATCAGCAATTGTGTACATTTGAGCTGAATGTGTCAAAATCTTAAAAATTAACAGGTGCCCAAGCAATTTCATGCTAGAATCATCATCCGGATGCCAAAATAAACTAAATACAGCAAAAGATTTGAGTGCACAACGTTTGGTTTAGGTTTGACAGCCATAATCACCTTTTTATTGCTTTAAATGCGTTTGTAGCGCATGATTGTACATTTTAGCTGAATGTGTCAAAATCTTAAAAATTAACAGGTGCCCAAGCAATTTCATGCTAGAATCATCATCCGGATGCCAAAATAAACTAAATACAGCAAAAGATTTGAGTGCACAACGTTTGGTTTAGATTTGACAGCCATAATCAGCAATTGTGTACATTTGAGCTGAATGTGTCAAAATCTTAAAAATTAACAGGTGCCCAAGCAATTTCATGCTAGAATCATCATCCGGATGCCAAAATAAACTAAATACAGCAAAAGATTTGAGTGCACAACGTTTGGTTTAGATTTGACAGCCATAATCAGCAATTGTGTACATTTGAGCTGAATGTGTCAAAATCTTAAAAATTAACAGGTGCCCAAGCAATTTCATGCTAGAATCATCATCCGGATGCCAAAATAAACTAAATACAGCAAAAGATTTGAGTGCACAACGTTTGGTTTAGGTTTGACAGCCATAATCACCTTTTTATTGCTTTAAATGCGTTTTTAGCGCATGATTGTACATTTGAGCTGAATGTGTCAAAATCTTAAAAATTAACAGGTGCCCAAGCAATTTCATGCTAGAATCATCATCCGGATGCCAAAATAAACTAAATACAGCAAAAGATTTGAGTGCACAACGTTTGGTTTAGGTTTGACAGCCATAATCACCTTTTTATTGCTTTAAATGCGTTTTTAGCGCATGATTGTACATTTGAGCTGAATGTGTCAAAATCTTAAAAATTAACAGGTGCCCAAGCAATTTCATGCGAGAATCATCATCCGGATGCCAAAATAAACTAAATACAGCAAAAGATTTGAGTGCACAACGTTTAGTTTAGGTTTGACAGCCATAATCACCTTTTTATTGCTTTAAATGCGTTTTTAGCGCATGATTGTACATTTGAGCTGAATGTGTCAAAATCTTAAAAATTAACAGGTGCCCAAGCAATTTCATGCTAGAATCATCATCCGGATGCCAAAATAAACTAAATACAGCAAAAGATTTGAGTGCACAACGTTTGGTTTAGATTTGACAGCCATAATCAGCAATTGTGTACATTTGAGCTGAATGTGTCAAAATCTTAAAAATTAACAGGTGCCCAAGCAATTTCATGCTAGAATCATCATCCGGATGCCAAAATAAACTAAATACAGCAAAAGATTTGAGTGCACAACGTTTGGTTTAGGTTTGACAGCCATAATCACCTTTTTATTGCTTTAAATGCGTTTTTAGCGCATGATTGTACATTTGAGCTGAATGTGTCAAAATCTTAAAAATTAACAGGTGCCCAAGCAATTTCATGCTAGAATCATCATCCGGATGCCAAAATAAACTAAATACAGCAAAAGATTTGAGTGCACAACGTTTGGTTTAGATTTGACAGCCATAATCAGCAATTGTGTACATTTGAGCTGAATGTGTCAAAATCTTAAAAATTAACAGGTGCCCAAGCAATTTCATGCTAGAATCATCATCCGGATGCCAAAATAAACTAAATACAGCAAAAGATTTGAGTGCACAACGTTTGGTTTAGGTTTGACAGCCATAATCACCTTTTTATTGCTTTAAATGCGTTTTTAGCGCATGATTGTACATTTGAGCTGAATGTGTCAAAATCTTAAAAATTAACAGGTGCCCAAGCAATTTCATGCTAGAATCATCATCCGGATGCCAAAATAAACTAAATACAGCAAAAGATTTGAGTGCACAACGTTTGGTTTAGATTTGACAGCCATAATCAGCAATTGTGTACATTTGAGCTGAATGTGTCAAAATCTTAAAAATTAACAGGTGCCCAAGCAATTTCATGCTAGAATCATCATCCGGATGCCAAAATAAACTAAATACAGCAAAAGATTTGAGTGCACAACGTTTGGTTTAGGTTTGACAGCCATAATCACCTTTTTATTGCTTTAAATGCGTTTTTAGCGCATGATTGTACATTTGAGCTGAATGTGTCAAAATCTTAAAAATTAACAGGTGCCCAAGCAATTTCATGCTAGAATCATCATCCGGATGCCAAAATAAACTAAATACAGCAAAAGATTTGAGTGCACAACGTTTGGTTTAGGTTTGACAGCCATAATCACCTTTTTATTGCTTTAAATGCGTTTTTAGCGCATGATTGTACATTTGAGCTGAATGTGTCAAAATCTTAAAAATTAACAGGTGCCCAAGCAATTTCATGCTAGAATCATCATCCGGATGCCAAAATAAACTAAATACAGCAAAAGATTTGAGTGCACAACGTTTGGTTTAGATTTGACAGCCATAATCAGCAATTGTGTAGCTACATTTGAGCTGAATGTGTCAAAATCTTAAAAATTAACAGGTGCCCAAGCAATTTCATGCTAGAATCATCATCCGGATGCCAAAATAAACTAAATACAGCAAAAGATTTGAGTGCACAACGTTTGGTTTAGGTTTGACAGCCATAATCACCTTTTTATTGCTTTAAATGCATTTTTAGCGCATGATTGTACATTTGAGCTGAATGTGTCAAAATCTTAAAAATTAACAGGTGCCCAAGCAATTTCATGCTAGAATCATCATCCGGATGCCAAAATAAACTAAATACAGCAAAAGATTTGAGTGCACAACGTTTGGTTTAGATTTGACAGCCATAATCAGCAATTGTGTACATTTGAGCTGAATGTGTCAAAATCTTAAAAATTAACAGGTGCCCAAGCAATTTCATGCTAGAATCATCATCCGGATGCCAAAATAAACTAAATACAGCAAAAGATTTGAGTGCACAACGTTTGGTTTAGGTTTGACAGCCATAATCACCTTTTTATTGCTTTAAATGCATTTTTAGCGCATGATTGTACATTTGAGCTGAATGTGTCAAAATCTTAAAAATTAACAGGTGCCCAAGCAATTTCATGCTAGAATCATCATCCGGATGCCAAAATAAACTAAATACAGCAAAAGATTTGAGTGCACAACGTTTGGTTTAGATTTGACAGCCATAATCAGCAATTGTGTACATTTGAGCTGAATGTGTCAAAATCTTAAAAATTAACAGGTGCCCAAGCAATTTCATGCTAGAATCATCATCCGGATGCCAAAATAAACTAAATACAGCAAAAGATTTGAGTGCACAACGTTTGGTTTAGGTTTGACAGCCATAATCACCTTTTTATTGCTTTAAATGCGTTTTTAGCGCATGATTGTACATTTGAGCTGAATGTGTCAAAATCTTAAAAATTAACAGGTGCCCAAGCAATTTCATGCTAGAATCATCATCCGGATGCCAAAATAAACTAAATACAGCAAAAGATTTGAGTGCACAACGTTTGGTTTAGATTTGACAGCCATAATCAGCAATTGTGTACATTTGAGCTGAATGTGTCAAAATCTTAAAAATTAACAGGTGCCCAAGCAATTTCATGCTAGAATCATCATCCGGATGCCAAAATAAACTAAATACAGCAAAAGATTTGAGTGCACAACGTTTGGTTTAGGTTTGACAGCCATAATCACCTTTTTATTGCTTTAAATGCGTTTTTAGCGCATGATTGTACATTTGAGCTGAATGTGTCAAAATCTTAAAAATTAACAGGTGCCCAAGCAATTTCATGCTAGAATCATCATCCGGATGCCAAAATAAACTAAATACAGCAAAAGATTTGAGTGCACAACGTTTGGTTTAGATTTGACAGCCATAATCAGCAATTGTGTACATTTGAGCTGAATGTGTCAAAATCTTAAAAATTAACAGGTGCCCAAGCAATTTCATGCTAGAATCATCATCCGGATGCCAAAATAAACTAAATACAGCAAAAGATTTGAGTGCACAACGTTTGGTTTAGGTTTGACAGCCATAATCACCTTTTTATTGCTTTAAATGCGTTTGTAGCGCATGATTGTACATTTGAGCTGAATGTGTCAAAATCTTAAAAATTAACAGGTGCCCAAGCAATTTCATGCTAGAATCATCATCCGGATGCCAAAATAAACTAAATACAGCAAAAGATTTGAGTGCACAACGTTTGGTTTAGGTTTGACAGCCATAATCACCTTTTTATTGCTTTAAATGCGTTTGTAGCGCATGATTGTACATTTTAGCTGAATGTGTCAAAATCTTAAAAATTAACAGGTGCCCAAGCAATTTCATGCTAGAATCATCATCCGGATGCCAAAATAAACTAAATACAGCAAAAGATTTGAGTGCACAACGTTTGGTTTAGATTTGACAGCCATAATCAGCAATTGTGTACATTTGAGCTGAATGTGTCAAAATCTTAAAAATTAACAGGTGCCCAAGCAATTTCATGCTAGAATCATCATCCGGATGCCAAAATAAACTAAATACAGCAAAAGATTTGAGTGCACAACGTTTGGTTTAGATTTGACAGCCATAATCAGCAATTGTGTACATTTGAGCTGAATGTGTCAAAATCTTAAAAATTAACAGGTGCCCAAGCAATTTCATGCTAGAATCATCATCCGGATGCCAAAATAAACTAAATACAGCAAAAGATTTGAGTGCACAACGTTTGGTTTAGGTTTGACAGCCATAATCACCTTTTTATTGCTTTAAATGCGTTTTTAGCGCATGATTGTACATTTGAGCTGAATGTGTCAAAATCTTAAAAATTAACAGGTGCCCAAGCAATTTCATGCTAGAATCATCATCCGGATGCCAAAATAAACTAAATACAGCAAAAGATTTGAGTGCACAACGTTTGGTTTAGATTTGACAGCCATAATCAGCAATTGTGTACATTTGAGCTGAATGTGTCAAAATCTTAAAAATTAACAGGTGCCCAAGCAATTTCATGCTAGAATCATCATCCGGATGCCAAAATAAACTAAATACAGCAAAAGATTTGAGTGCACAACGTTTGGTTTAGGTTTGACAGCCATAATCACCTTTTTATTGCTTTAAATGCGTTTTTAGCGCATGATTGTACATTTGAGCTGAATGTGTCAAAATCTTAAAAATTAACAGGTGCCCAAGCAATTTCATGCTAGAATCATCATCCGGATGCCAAAATAAACTAAATACAGCAAAAGATTTGAGTGCACAACGTTTGGTTTAGATTTGACAGCCATAATCAGCAATTGTGTACATTTGAGCTGAATGTGTCAAAATCTTAAAAATTAACAGGTGCCCAAGCAATTTCATGCTAGAATCATCATCCGGATGCCAAAATAAACTAAATACAGCAAAAGATTTGAGTGCACAACGTTTGGTTTAGGTTTGACAGCCATAATCACCTTTTTATTGCTTTAAATGCGTTTTTAGCGCATGATTGTACATTTGAGCTGAATGTGTCAAAATCTTAAAAATTAACAGGTGCCCAAGCAATTTCATGCTAGAATCATCATCCGGATGCCAAAATAAACTAAATACAGCAAAAGATTTGAGTGCACAACGTTTGGTTTAGATTTGACAGCCATAATCAGCAATTGTGTACATTTGAGCTGAATGTGTCAAAATCTTAAAAATTAACAGGTGCCCAAGCAATTTCATGCTAGAATCATCATCCGGATGCCAAAATAAACTAAATACAGCAAAAGATTTGAGTGCACAACGTTTGGTTTAGGTTTGACAGCCATAATCACCTTTTTATTGCTTTAAATGCGTTTTTAGCGCATGATTGTACATTTGAGCTGAATGTGTCAAAATCTTAAAAATTAACAGGTGCCCAAGCAATTTCATGCTAGAATCATCATCCGGATGCCAAAATAAACTAAATACAGCAAAAGATTTGAGTGCACAACGTTTGGTTTAGATTTGACAGCCATAATCAGCAATTGTGTACATTTGAGCTGAATGTGTCAAAATCTTAAAAATTAACAGGTGCCCAAGCAATTTCATGCTAGAATCATCATCCGGATGCCAAAATAAACTAAATACAGCAAAAGATTTGAGTGCACAACGTTTGGTTTAGGTTTGACAGCCATAATCACCTTTTTATTGCTTTAAATGCGTTTGTAGCGCATGATTGTACATTTGAGCTGAATGTGTCAAAATCTTAAAAATTAACAGGTGCCCAAGCAATTTCATGCTAGAATCATCATCCGGATGCCAAAATAAACTAAATACAGCAAAAGATTTGAGTGCACAACGTTTGGTTTAGGTTTGACAGCCATAATCACCTTTTTATTGCTTTAAATGCGTTTGTAGCGCATGATTGTACATTTTAGCTGAATGTGTCAAAATCTTAAAAATTAACAGGTGCCCAAGCAATTTCATGCTAGAATCATCATCCGGATGCCAAAATAAACTAAATACAGCAAAAGATTTGAGTGCACAACGTTTGGTTTAGATTTGACAGCCATAATCAGCAATTGTGTACATTTGAGCTGAATGTGTCAAAATCTTAAAAATTAACAGGTGCCCAAGCAATTTCATGCTAGAATCATCATCCGGATGCCAAAATAAACTAAATACAGCAAAAGATTTGAGTGCACAACGTTTGGTTTAGATTTGACAGCCATAATCAGCAATTGTGTACATTTGAGCTGAATGTGTCAAAATCTTAAAAATTAACAGGTGCCCAAGCAATTTCATGCTAGAATCATCATCCGGATGCCAAAATAAACTAAATACAGCAAAAGATTTGAGTGCACAACGTTTGGTTTAGGTTTGACAGCCATAATCACCTTTTTATTGCTTTAAATGCGTTTTTAGCGCATGATTGTACATTTGAGCTGAATGTGTCAAAATCTTAAAAATTAACAGGTGCCCAAGCAATTTCATGCTAGAATCATCATCCGGATGCCAAAATAAACTAAATACAGCAAAAGATTTGAGTGCACAACGTTTGGTTTAGATTTGACAGCCATAATCAGCAATTGTGTACATTTGAGCTGAATGTGTCAAAATCTTAAAAATTAACAGGTGCCCAAGCAATTTCATGCTAGAATCATCATCCGGATGCCAAAATAAACTAAATACAGCAAAAGATTTGAGTGCACAACGTTTGGTTTAGGTTTGACAGCCATAATCACCTTTTTATTGCTTTAAATGCGTTTTTAGCGCATGATTGTACATTTGAGCTGAATGTGTCAAAATCTTAAAAATTAACAGGTGCCCAAGCAATTTCATGCTAGAATCATCATCCGGATGCCAAAATAAACTAAATACAGCAAAAGATTTGAGTGCACAACGTTTGGTTTAGATTTGACAGCCATAATCAGCAATTGTGTACATTTGAGCTGAATGTGTCAAAATCTTAAAAATTAACAGGTGCCCAAGCAATTTCATGCTAGAATCATCATCCGGATGCCAAAATAAACTAAATACAGCAAAAGATTTGAGTGCACAACGTTTGGTTTAGGTTTGACAGCCATAATCACCTTTTTATTGCTTTAAATGCGTTTTTAGCGCATGATTGTACATTTGAGCTGAATGTGTCAAAATCTTAAAAATTAACAGGTGCCCAAGCAATTTCATGCTAGAATCATCATCCGGATGCCAAAATAAACTAAATACAGCAAAAGATTTGAGTGCACAACGTTTGGTTTAGATTTGACAGCCATAATCAGCAATTGTGTACATTTGAGCTGAATGTGTCAAAATCTTAAAAATTAACAGGTGCCCAAGCAATTTCATGCTAGAATCATCATCCGGATGCCAAAATAAACTAAATACAGCAAAAGATTTGAGTGCACAACGTTTGGTTTAGGTTTGACAGCCATAATCACCTTTTTATTGCTTTAAATGCGTTTTTAGCGCATGATTGTACATTTGAGCTGAATGTGTCAAAATCTTAAAAATTAACAGGTGCCCAAGCAATTTCATGCTAGAATCATCATCCGGATGCCAAAATAAACTAAATACAGCAAAAGATTTGAGTGCACAACGTTTGGTTTAGGTTTGACAGCCATAATCACCTTTTTATTGCTTTAAATGCGTTTGTAGCGCATGATTGTACATTTTAGCTGAATGTGTCAAAATCTTAAAAATTAACAGGTGCCCAAGCAATTTCATGCTAGAATCATCATCCGGATGCCAAAATAAACTAAATACAGCAAAAGATTTGAGTGCACAACGTTTGGTTTAGATTTGACAGCCATAATCAGCAATTGTGTACATTTGAGCTGAATGTGTCAAAATCTTAAAAATTAA
Source organism: Festucalex cinctus (assembly GCF_051991245.1). Taxonomy (NCBI): domain Eukaryota; kingdom Metazoa; phylum Chordata; class Actinopteri; order Syngnathiformes; family Syngnathidae; genus Festucalex; species Festucalex cinctus. Next base: position 187,336 of record NW_027520306.1, on the reverse strand, counting down.
CAGGTGCCCAAGCAATTTCATGCTAGAATCATCATCCGGATGCCAAAATAAACTAAATACAGCAAAAGATTTGAGTGCACAACGTTTGGTTTAGATTTGACAGCCATAATCAGCAATTGTGTACATTTGAGCTGAATGTGTCAAAATCTTAAAAATTAACAGGTGCCCAAGCAATTTCATGCTAGAATCATCATCCGGATGCCAAAATAAACTAAATACAGCAAAAGATTTGAGTGCACAACGTTTGGTTTAGGTTTGACAGCCATAATCACCTTTTTATTGCTTTAAATGCGTTTTTAGCGCATGATTGTACATTTGAGCTGAATGTGTCAAAATCTTAAAAATTAACAGGTGCCCAAGCAATTTCATGCTAGAATCATCATCCGGATGCCAAAATAAACTAAATACAGCAAAAGATTTGAGTGCACAACGTTTGGTTTAGATTTGACAGCCATAATCAGCAATTGTGTACATTTGAGCTGAATGTGTCAAAATCTTAAAAATTAACAGGTGCCCAAGCAATTTCATGCTAGAATCATCATCCGGATGCCAAAATAAACTAAATACAGCAAAAGATTTGAGTGCACAACGTTTGGTTTAGGTTTGACAGCCATAATCACCTTTTTATTGCTTTAAATGCGTTTTTAGCGCATGATTGTACATTTGAGGTGAATGTGTCAAAATCTTAAAAATTAACAGGTGCCCAAGCAATTTCATGCTAGAATCATCATCCGGATGCCAAAATAAACTAAATACAGCAAAAGATTTGAGTGCACAACGTTTGGTTTAGATTTGACAGCCATAATCAGCAATTGTGTACATTTGAGCTGAATGTGTCAAAATCTTAAAAATTAACAGGTGCCCAAGCAATTTCATGCTAGAATCATCATCCGGATGCCAAAATAAACTAAATACAGCAAAAGATTTGAGTGCACAACGTTTGGTTTAGGTTTGACAGCCATAATCACCTTTTTATTGCTTTAAATGCGTTTTTAGCGCATGATTGTACATTTGAGCTGAATGTGTCAAAATCTTAAAAATTAACAGGTGCCCAAGCAATTTCATGCTAGAATCATCATCCGGATGCCAAAATAAACTAAATACAGCTAAAGATTTGAGTGCACAACGTTTGGTTTAGATTTGACAGCCATAATCAGCAATTGTGTACATTTGAGCTGAATGTGTCAAAATCTTAAAAATTAACAGGTGCCCAAGCAATTTCATGCTAGAATCATCATCCGGATGCCAAAATAAACTAAATACAGCAAAAGATTTGAGTGCACAACGTTTGGTTTAGGTTTGACAGCCATAATCACCTTTTTATTGCTTTAAATGCGTTTTTAGCGCATGATTGTACATTTGAGCTGAATGTGTCAAAATCTTAAAAATTAACAGGTGCCCAAGCAATTTCATGCTAGAATCATCATCCGGATGCCAAAATAAACTAAATACAGCAAAAGATTTGAGTGCACAACGTTTGGTTTAGGTTTGACAGCCATAATCACCTTTTTATTGCTTTAAATGCGTTTTTAGCGCATGATTGTACATTTGACCTGAATGTGTCAAAATCTTAAAAATTAACAGGTGCCCAAGCAATTTCATGCTAGAATCATCATCCGGATGCCAAAATAAACTAAATACAGCAAAAGATTTGAGTGCACAACGTTTGGTTTAGGTTTGACAGCCATAATCACCTTTTTATTGCTTTAAATGCGTTTTTAGCGCATGATTGTACATTTGAGCTGAATGTGTCAAAATCTTAAAAATTAACAGGTGCCCAAGCAATTTCATGCTAGAATCATCATCCGGATGCCAAAATAAACTAAATACAGCAAAAGATTTGAGTGCACAACGTTTGGTTTAGATTTGACAGCCATAATCAGCAATTGTGTACATTTGAGCTGAATGTGTCAAAATCTTAAAAATTAACAGGTGCCCAAGCAATTTCATGCTAGAATCATCATCCGGATGCCAAAATAAACTAAATACAGCAAAAGATTTGAGTGCACAACGTTTGGTTTAGGTTTGACAGCCATAATCACCTTTTTATTGCTTTAAATGCGTTTGTAGCGCATGATTGTACATTTTAGCTGAATGTGTCAAAATCTTAAAAATTAACAGGTGCCCAAGCAATTTCATGCTAGAATCATCATCCGGATGCCAAAATAAACTAAATACAGCAAAAGATTTGAGTGCACAACGTTTGGTTTAGATTTGACAGCCATAATCAGCAATTGTGTACATTTGAGCTGAATGTGTCAAAATCTTAAAAATTAACAGGTGCCCAAGCAATTTCATGCTAGAATCATCATCCGGATGCCAAAATAAACTAAATACAGCAAAAGATTTGAGTGCACAACGTTTGGTTTAGATTTGACAGCCATAATCAGCAATTGTATACATTTGAGCTGAATGTGTCAAAATCTTAAAAATTAACAGGTGCCCAAGCAATTTCATGCTAGAATCATCATCCGGATGCCAAAATAAACTAAATACAGCAAAAGATTTGAGTGCACAACGTTTGGTTTAGGTTTGACAGCCATAATCACCTTTTTATTGCTTTAAATGCGTTTGTAGCGCATGATTGTACATTTTAGCTGAATGTGTCAAAATCTTAAAAATTAACAGGTGCCCAAGCAATTTCATGCTAGAATCATCATCCGGATGCCAAAATAAACTAAATACAGCAAAAGATTTGAGTGCACAACGTTTGGTTTAGATTTGACAGCCATAATCAGCAATTGTGTACATTTGAGCTGAATGTGTCAAAATCTTAAAAATTAACAGGTGCCCAAGCAATTTCATGCTAGAATCATCATCCGGATGCCAAAATAAACTAAATACAGCAAAAGATTTGAGTGCACAACGTTTGGTTTAGATTTGACAGCCATAATCAGCAATTGTGTACATTTGAGCTGAATGTGTCAAAATCTTAAAAATTAACAGGTGCCCAAGCAATTTCATGCTAGAATCATCATCCGGATGCCAAAATAAACTAAATACAGCAAAAGATTTGAGTGCACAACGTTTGGTTTAGGTTTGACAGCCATAATCACCTTTTTATTGCTTTAAATGCGTTTTTAGCGCATGATTGTACATTTGAGCTGAATGTGTCAAAATCTTAAAAATTAACAGGTGCCCAAGCAATTTCATGCTAGAATCATCATCCGGATGCCAAAATAAACTAAATACAGCAAAAGATTTGAGTGCACAACGTTTGGTTTAGATTTGACAGCCATAATCAGCAATTGTGTACATTTGAGCTGAATGTGTCAAAATCTTAAAAATTAACAGGTGCCCAAGCAATTTCATGCTAGAATCATCATCCGGATGCCAAAATAAACTAAATACAGCAAAAGATTTGAGTGCACAACGTTTGGTTTAGGTTTGACAGCCATAATCACCTTTTTATTGCTTTAAATGCGTTTTTAGCGCATGATTGTACATTTGAGCTGAATGTGTCAAAATCTTAAAAATTAACAGGTGCCCAAGCAATTTCATGCTAGAATCATCATCCGGATGCCAAAATAAACTAAATACAGCAAAAGATTTGAGTGCACAACGTTTGGTTTAGATTTGACAGCCATAATCAGCAATTGTGTACATTTGAGCTGAATGTGTCAAAATCTTAAAAATTAACAGGTGCCCAAGCAATTTCATGCTAGAATCATCATCCGGATGCCAAAATAAACTAAATACAGCAAAAGATTTGAGTGCACAACGTTTGGTTTAGGTTTGACAGCCATAATCACCTTTTTATTGCTTTAAATGCGTTTTTAGCGCATGATTGTACATTTGAGCTGAATGTGTCAAAATCTTAAAAATTAACAGGTGCCCAAGCAATTTCATGCTAGAATCATCATCCGGATGCCAAAATAAACTAAATACAGCTAAAGATTTGAGTGCACAACGTTTGGTTTAGATTTGACAGCCATAATCAGCAATTGTGTACATTTGAGCTGAATGTGTCAAAATCTTAAAAATTAACAGGTGCCCAAGCAATTTCATGCTAGAATCATCATCCGGATGCCAAAATAAACTAAATACAGCAAAAGATTTGAGTGCACAACGTTTGGTTTAGGTTTGACAGCCATAATCACCTTTTTATTGCTTTAAATGCGTTTTTAGCGCATGATTGTACATTTGAGCTGAATGTGTCAAAATCTTAAAAATTAACAGGTGCCCAAGCAATTTCATGCTAGAATCATCATCCGGATGCCAAAATAAACTAAATACAGCAAAAGATTTGAGTGCACAACGTTTGGTTTAGGTTTGACAGCCATAATCACCTTTTTATTGCTTTAAATGCGTTTTTAGCGCATGATTGTACATTTGAGCTGAATGTGTCAAAATCTTAAAAATTAACAGGTGCCCAAGCAATTTCATGCTAGAATCATCATCCGGATGCCAAAATAAACTAAATACAGCAAAAGATTTGAGTGCACAACGTTTGGTTTAGATTTGACAGCCATAATCAGCAATTGTGTACATTTGAGCTGAATGTGTCAAAATCTTAAAAATTAACAGGTGCCCAAGCAATTTCATGCTAGAATCATCATCCGGATGCCAAAATAAACTAAATACAGCAAAAGATTTGAGTGCACAACGTTTGGTTTAGGTTTGACAGCCATAATCACCTTTTTATTGCTTTAAATGCATTTTTAGCGCATGATTGTACATTTGAGCTGAATGTGTCAAAATCTTAAAAATTAACAGGTGCCCAAGCAATTTCATGCTAGAATCATCATCCGGATGCCAAAATAAACTAAATACAGCAAAAGATTTGAGTGCACAACGTTTGGTTTAGATTTGACAGCCATAATCAGCAATTGTGTACATTTGAGCTGAATGTGTCAAAATCTTAAAAATTAACAGGTGCCCAAGCAATTTCATGCTAGAATCATCATCCGGATGCCAAAATAAACTAAATACAGCAAAAGATTTGAGTGCACAACGTTTGGTTTAGGTTTGACAGCCATAATCACCTTTTTATTGCTTTAAATGCGTTTTTAGCGCATGATTGTACATTTGAGCTGAATGTGTCAAAATCTTAAAAATTAACAGGTGCCCAAGCAATTTCATGCTAGAATCATCATCCGGATGCCAAAATAAACTAAATACAGCAAAAGATTTGAGTGCACAACGTTTGGTTTAGATTTGACAGCCATAATCAGCAATTGTGTACATTTGAGCTGAATGTGTCAAAATCTTAAAAATTAACAGGTGCCCAAGCAATTTCATGCTAGAATCATCATCCGGATGCCAAAATAAACTAAATACAGCAAAAGATTTGAGTGCACAACGTTTGGTTTAGGTTTGACAGCCATAATCACCTTTTTATTGCTTTAAATGCGTTTTTAGCGCATGATTGTACATTTGAGCTGAATGTGTCAAAATCTTAAAAATTAACAGGTGCCCAAGCAATTTCATGCTAGAATCATCATCCGGATGCCAAAATAAACTAAATACAGCAAAAGATTTGAGTGCACAACGTTTGGTTTAGATTTGACAGCCATAATCAGCAATTGTGTACATTTGAGCTGAATGTGTCAAAATCTTAAAAATTAACAGGTGCCCAAGCAATTTCATGCTAGAATCATCATCCGGATGCCAAAATAAACTAAATACAGCAAAAGATTTGAGTGCACAACGTTTGGTTTAGGTTTGACAGCCATAATCACCTTTTTATTGCTTTAAATGCGTTTGTAGCGCATGATTGTACATTTTAGCTGAATGTGTCAAAATCTTAAAAATTAACAGGTGCCCAAGCAATTTCATGCTAGAATCATCATCCGGATGCCAAAATAAACTAAATACAGCAAAAGATTTGAGTGCACAACGTTTGGTTTAGGTTTGACAGCCATAATCACCTTTTTATTGCTTTAAATGCGTTTTTAGCGCATGATTGTACATTTGAGCTGAATGTGTCAAAATCTTAAAAATTAACAGGTGCCCAAGCAATTTCATGCTAGAATCATCATCCGGATGCCAAAATAAACTAAATACAGCAAAAGATTTGAGTGCACAACGTTTGGTTTAGATTTGACAGCCATAATCAGCAATTGTGTACATTTGAGCTGAATGTGTCAAAATCTTAAAAATTAACAGGTGCCCAAGCAATTTCATGCTAGAATCATCATCCGGATGCCAAAATAAACTAAATACAGCAAAAGATTTGAGTGCACAACGTTTGGTTTAGGTTTGACAGCCATAATCACCTTTTTATTGCTTTAAATGCGTTTGTAGCGCATGATTGTACATTTTAGCTGAATGTGTCAAAATCTTAAAAATTAACAGGTGCCCAAGCAATTTCATGCTAGAATCATCATCCGGATGCCAAAATAAACTAAATACAGCAAAAGATTTGAGTGCACAACGTTTGGTTTAGATTTGACAGCCATAATCAGCAATTGTGTACATTTGAGCTGAATGTGTCAAAATCTTAAAAATTAACAGGTGCCCAAGCAATTTCATGCTAGAATCATCATCCGGATGCCAAAATAAACTAAATACAGCAAAAGATTTGAGTGCACAACGTTTGGTTTAGATTTGACAGCCATAATCAGCAATTGTGTACATTTGAGCTGAATGTGTCAAAATCTTAAAAATTAACAGGTGCCCAAGCAATTTCATGCTAGAATCATCATCCGGATGCCAAAATAAACTAAATACAGCAAAAGATTTGAGTGCACAACGTTTGGTTTAGATTTGACAGCCATAATCAGCAATTGCGTACATTTGAGCTGAATGTGTCAAAATCTTAAAAATTAACAGGTGCCCAAGCAATTTCATGCTAGAATCATCATCCGGATGCCAAAATAAACTAAATACAGCAAAAGATTTGAGTGCACAACGTTTGGTTTAGGTTTGACAGCCATAATCACCTTTTTATTGCTTTAAATGCGTTTTTAGCGCATGATTGTACATTTGAGCTGAATGTGTCAAAATCTTAAAAATTAACAGGTGCCCAAGCAATTTCATGCTAGAATCATCATCCGGATGCCAAAATAAACTAAATACAGCAAAAGATTTGAGTGCACAACGTTTGGTTTAGATTTGACAGCCATAATCAGCAATTGTGTACATTTGAGCTGAATGTGTCAAAATCTTAAAAATTAACAGGTGCCCAAGCAATTTCATGCTAGAATCATCATCCGGATGCCAAAATAAACTAAATACAGCAAAAGATTTGAGTGCACAACGTTTGGTTTAGGTTTGACAGCCATAATCACCTTTTTATTGCTTTAAATGCGTTTTTAGCGCATGATTGTACATTTGAGCTGAATGTGTCAAAATCTTAAAAATTAACAGGTGCCCAAGCAATTTCATGCGAGAATCATCATCCGGATGCCAAAATAAACTAAATACAGCAAAAGATTTGAGTGCACAACGTTTGGTTTAGGTTTGACAGCCATAATCACCTTTTTATTGCTTTAAATGCGTTTTTAGCGCATGATTGTACATTTGAGCTGAATGTGTCAAAATCTTAAAAATTAACAGGTGCCCAAGCAATTTCATGCTAGAATCATCATCCGGATGCCAAAATAAACTAAATACAGCAAAAGATTTGAGTGCACAACGTTTGGTTTAGATTTGACAGCCATAATCAGCAATTGTGTACATTTGAGCTGAATGTGTCAAAATCTTAAAAATTAACAGGTGCCCAAGCAATTTCATGCTAGAATCATCATCCGGATGCCAAAATAAACTAAATACAGCAAAAGATTTGAGTGCACAACGTTTGGTTTAGGTTTGACAGCCATAATCACCTTTTTATTGCTTTAAATGCGTTTTTAGCGCATGATTGTACATTTGAGCTGAATGTGTCAAAATCTTAAAAATTAACAGGTGCCCAAGCAATTCCATGCTAGAATCATCATCCGGATGCCAAAATAAACTAAATACAGCAAAAGATTTGAGTGCACAACGTTTGGTTTAGATTTGACAGCCATAATCAGCAATTGTGTACATTTGAGCTGAATGTGTCAAAATCTTAAAAATTAACAGGTGCCCAAGCAATTTCATGCTAGAATCATCATCCGGATGCCAAAATAAACTAAATACAGCAAAAGATTTGAGTGCACAACGTTTGGTTTAGGTTTGACAGCCATAATCACCTTTTTATTGCTTTAAATGCGTTTTTAGCGCATGATTGTACATTTGAGCTGAATGTGTCAAAATCTTAAAAATTAACAGGTGCCCAAGCAATTTCATGCTAGAATCATCATCCGGATGCCAAAATAAACTAAATACAGCAAAAGATTTGAGTGCACAACGTTTGGTTTAGATTTGACAGCCATAATCAGCAATTGCGTACATTTGAGCTGAATGTGTCAAAATCTTAAAAATTAACAGGTGCCCAAGCAATTTCATGCTAGAATCATCATCCGGATGCCAAAATAAACTAAATACAGCAAAAGATTTGAGTGCACAACGTTTGGTTTAGGTTTGACAGCCATAATCACCTTTTTATTGCTTTAAATGCGTTTTTAGCGCATGATTGTACATTTGAGCTGAATGTGTCAAAATCTTAAAAATTAACAGGTGCCCAAGCAATTTCATGCTAGAATCATCATCCGGATGCCAAAATAAACTAAATACAGCAAAAGATTTGAGTGCACAACGTTTGGTTTAGATTTGACAGCCATAATCAGCAATTGTGTACATTTGAGCTGAATGTGTCAAAATCTTAAAAATTAACAGGTGCCCAAGCAATTTCATGCTAGAATCATCATCCGGATGCCAAAATAAACTAAATACAGCAAAAGATTTGAGTGCACAACGTTTGGTTTAGGTTTGACAGCCATAATCACCTTTTTATTGCTTTAAATGCGTTTTTAGCGCATGATTGTACATTTGAGCTGAATGTGTCAAAATCTTAAAAATTAACAGGTGCCCAAGCAATTTCATGCGAGAATCATCATCCGGATGCCAAAATAAACTAAATACAGCAAAAGATTTGAGTGCACAACGTTTGGTTTAGGTTTGACAGCCATAATCACCTTTTTATTGCTTTAAATGCGTTTTTAGCGCATGATTGTACATTTGAGCTGAATGTGTCAAAATCTTAAAAATTAACAGGTGCCCAAGCAATTTCATGCTAGAATCATCATCCGGATGCCAAAATAAACTAAATACAGCAAAAGATTTGAGTGCACAACGTTTGGTTTAGATTTGACAGCCATAATCAGCAATTGTGTACATTTGAGCTGAATGTGTCAAAATCTTAAAAATTAACAGGTGCCCAAGCAATTTCATGCTAGAATCATCATCCGGATGCCAAAATAAACTAAATACAGCAAAAGATTTGAGTGCACAACGTTTGGTTTAGGTTTGACAGCCATAATCACCTTTTTATTGCTTTAAATGCGTTTTTAGCGCATGATTGTACATTTGAGCTGAATGTGTCAAAATCTTAAAAATTAACAGGTGCCCAAGCAATTCCATGCTAGAATCATCATCCGGATGCCAAAATAAACTAAATACAGCAAAAGATTTGAGTGCACAACGTTTGGTTTAGATTTGACAGCCATAATCAGCAATTGTGTACATTTGAGCTGAATGTGTCAAAATCTTAAAAATTAACAGGTGCCCAAGCAATTTCATGCTAGAATCATCATCCGGATGCCAAAATAAACTAAATACAGCAAAAGATTTGAGTGCACAACGTTTGGTTTAGGTTTGACAGCCATAATCACCTTTTTATTGCTTTAAATGCGTTTTTAGCGCATGATTGTACATTTGAGCTGAATGTGTCAAAATCTTAAAAATTAACAGGTGCCCAAGCAATTTCATGCTAGAATCATCATCCGGATGCCAAAATAAACTAAATACAGCAAAAGATTTGAGTGCACAACGTTTGGTTTAGATTTGACAGCCATAATCAGCAATTGTGTACATTTGAGCTGAATGTGTCAAAATCTTAAAAATTAACAGGTGCCCAAGCAATTTCATGCTAGAATCATCATCCGGATGCCAAAATAAACTAAATACAGCAAAAGATTTGAGTGCACAACGTTTGGTTTAGGTTTGACAGCCATAATCACCTTTTTATTGCTTTAAATGCGTTTTTAGCGCATGATTGTACATTTGAGCTGAATGTGTCAAAATCTTAAAAATTAACAGGTGCCCAAGCAATTTCATGCTAGAATCATCATCCGGATGCCAAAATAAACTAAATACAGCAAAAGATTTGAGTGCACAACGTTTGGTTTAGATTTGACAGCCATAATCAGCAATTGTGTACATTTGAGCTGAATGTGTCAAAATCTTAAAAATTAACAGGTGCCCAAGCAATTTCATGCTAGAATCATCATCCGGATGCCAAAATAAACGAAATACAGCAAAAGATTTGAGTGCACAACGTTTGGTTTAGGTTTGACAGCCATAATCACCTTTTTATTGCTTTAAATGCGTTTTTAGCGCATGATTGTACATTTGAGCTGAATGTGTCAAAATCTTAAAAATTAACAGGTGCCCAAGCAATTTCATGCTAGAATCATCATCCGGATGCCAAAATAAACTAAATACAGCAAAAGATTTGAGTGCACAACGTTTGGTTTAGATTTGACAGCCATAATCAGCAATTGTGTACATTTGAGCTGAATGTGTCAAAATCTTAAAAATTAACAGGTGCCCAAGCAATTTCATGCTAGAATCATCATCCGGATGCCAAAATAAACTAAATACAGCAAAAGATTTGAGTGCACAACGTTTGGTTTAGGTTTGACAGCCATAATCACCTTTTTATTGCTTTAAATGCGTTTGTAGCGCATGATTGTACATTTTAGCTGAATGTGTCAAAATCTTAAAAATTAACAGGTGCCCAAGCAATTTCATGCTAGAATCATCATCCGGATGCCAAAATAAACTAAATACAGCAAAAGATTTGAGTGCACAACGTTTGGTTTAGATTTGACAGCCATAATCAGCAATTGTGTACATTTGAGCTGAATGTGTCAAAATCTTAAAAATTAACAGGTGCCCAAGCAATTTCATGCTAGAATCATCATCCGGATGCCAAAATAAACTAAATACAGCAAAAGATTTGAGTGCACAACGTTTGGTTTAGATTTGACAGCCATAATCAGCAATTGTGTACATTTGAGCTGAATGTGTCAAAATCTTAAAAATTAACAGGTGCCCAAGCAATTTCATGCTAGAATCATCATCCGGATGCCAAAATAAACTAAATACAGCAAAAGATTTGAGTGCACAACGTTTGGTTTAGGTTTGACAGCCATAATCACCTTTTTATTGCTTTAAATGCGTTTTTAGCGCATGATTGTACATTTGAGCTGAATGTGTCAAAATCTTAAAAATTAACAGGTGCCCAAGCAATTTCATGCTAGAATCATCATCCGGATGCCAAAATAAACTAAATACAGCAAAAGATTTGAGTGCACAACGTTTGGTTTAGATTTGACAGCCATAATCAGCAATTGTGTACATTTGAGCTGAATGTGTCAAAATCTTAAAAATTAACAGGTGCCCAAGCAATTTCATGCTAGAATCATCATCCGGATGCCAAAATAAACTAAATACAGCAAAAGATTTGAGTGCACAACGTTTGGTTTAGGTTTGACAGCCATAATCACCTTTTTATTGCTTTAAATGCGTTTGTAGCGCATGATTGTACATTTTAGCTGAATGTGTCAAAATCTTAAAAATTAACAGGTGCCCAAGCAATTTCATGCTAGAATCATCATCCGGATGCCAAAATAAACTAAATACAGCAAAAGATTTGAGTGCACAACGTTTGGTTTAGATTTGACAGCCATAATCAGCAATTGTGTACATTTGAGCTGAATGTGTCAAAATCTTAAAAATTAACAGGTGCCCAAGCAATTTCATGCTAGAATCATCATCCGGATGCCAAAATAAACTAAATACAGCAAAAGATTTGAGTGCACAACGTTTGGTTTAGATTTGACAGCCATAATCAGCAATTGTGTACATTTGAGCTGAATGTGTCAAAATCTTAAAAATTAACAGGTGCCCAAGCAATTTCATGCTAGAATCATCATCCGGATGCCAAAATAAACTAAATACAGCAAAAGATTTGAGTGCACAACGTTTGGTTTAGATTTGACAGCCATAATCAGCAATTGCGTACATTTGAGCTGAATGTGTCAAAATCTTAAAAATTAACAGGTGCCCAAGCAATTTCATGCTAGAATCATCATCCGGATGCCAAAATAAACTAAATACAGCAAAAGATTTGAGTGCACAACGTTTGGTTTAGGTTTGACAGCCATAATCACCTTTTTATTGCTTTAAATGCGTTTTTAGCGCATGATTGTACATTTGAGCTGAATGTGTCAAAATCTTAAAAATTAACAGGTGCCCAAGCAATTTCATGCTAGAATCATCATCCGGATGCCAAAATAAACTAAATACAGCAAAAGATTTGAGTGCACAACGTTTGGTTTAGATTTGACAGCCATAATCAGCAATTGTGTACATTTGAGCTGAATGTGTCAAAATCTTAAAAATTAACAGGTGCCCAAGCAATTTCATGCTAGAATCATCATCCGGATGCCAAAATAAACTAAATACAGCAAAAGATTTGAGTGCACAACGTTTGGTTTAGGTTTGACAGCCATAATCACCTTTTTATTGCTTTAAATGCGTTTTTAGCGCATGATTGTACATTTGAGCTGAATGTGTCAAAATCTTAAAAATTAACAGGTGCCCAAGCAATTTCATGCGAGAATCATCATCCGGATGCCAAAATAAACTAAATACAGCAAAAGATTTGAGTGCACAACGTTTGGTTTAGGTTTGACAGCCATAATCACCTTTTTATTGCTTTAAATGCGTTTTTAGCGCATGATTGTACATTTGAGCTGAATGTGTCAAAATCTTAAAAATTAACAGGTGCCCAAGCAATTTCATGCTAGAATCATCATCCGGATGCCAAAATAAACTAAATACAGCAAAAGATTTGAGTGCACAACGTTTGGTTTAGATTTGACAGCCATAATCAGCAATTGTGTACATTTGAGCTGAATGTGTCAAAATCTTAAAAATTAACAGGTGCCCAAGCAATTTCATGCTAGAATCATCATCCGGATGCCAAAATAAACTAAATACAGCAAAAGATTTGAGTGCACAACGTTTGGTTTAGGTTTGACAGCCATAATCACCTTTTTATTGCTTTAAATGCGTTTTTAGCGCATGATTGTACATTTGAGCTGAATGTGTCAAAATCTTAAAAATTAACAGGTGCCCAAGCAATTTCATGCTAGAATCATCATCCGGATGCCAAAATAAACTAAATACAGCAAAAGATTTGAGTGCACAACGTTTGGTTTAGATTTGACAGCCATAATCAGCAATTGTGTACATTTTAGCTGAATGTGTCAAAATCTTAAAAATTAACAGGTGCCCAAGCAATTTCATGCTAGAATCATCATCCGGATGCCAAAATAAACTAAATACAGCAAAAGATTTGAGTGCACAACGTTTGGTTTAGATTTGACAGCCATAATCAGCAATTGTGTACATTTGAGCTGAATGTGTCAAAATCTTAAAAATTAACAGGTGCCCAAGCAATTTCATGCTAGAATCATCATCCGGATGCCAAAATAAACTAAATACAGCAAAAGATTTGAGTGCACAACGTTTGGTTTAGATTTGACAGCCATAATCAGCAATTGTGTACATTTGAGCTGAATGTGTCAAAATCTTAAAAATTAACAGGTGCCCAAGCAATTTCATGCTAGAATCATCATCCGGATGCCAAAATAAACTAAATACAGCAAAAGATTTGAGTGCACAACGTTTGGTTTAGATTTGACAGCCATAATCAGCAATTGCGTACATTTGAGCTGAATGTGTCAAAATCTTAAAAATTAACAGGTGCCCAAGCAATTTCATGCTAGAATCATCATCCGGATGCCAAAATAAACTAAATACAGCAAAAGATTTGAGTGCACAACGTTTGGTTTAGGTTTGACAGCCATAATCACCTTTTTATTGCTTTAAATGCGTTTTTAGCGCATGATTGTACATTTGAGCTGAATGTGTCAAAATCTTAAAAATTAACAGGTGCCCAAGCAATTTCATGCTAGAATCATCATCCGGATGCCAAAATAAACTAAATACAGCAAAAGATTTGAGTGCACAACGTTTGGTTTAGATTTGACAGCCATAATCAGCAATTGTGTACATTTGAGCTGAATGTGTCAAAATCTTAAAAATTAACAGGTGCCCAAGCAATTTCATGCTAGAATCATCATCCGGATGCCAAAATAAACTAAATACAGCAAAAGATTTGAGTGCACAACGTTTGGTTTAGGTTTGACAGCCATAATCACCTTTTTATTGCTTTAAATGCGTTTTTAGCGCATGATTGTACATTTGAGCTGAATGTGTCAAAATCTTAAAAATTAACAGGTGCCCAAGCAATTTCATGCTAGAATCATCATCCGGATGCCAAAATAAACTAAATACAGCAAAAGATTTGAGTGCACAACGTTTGGTTTAGATTTGACAGCCATAATCAGCAATTGTGTACATTTGAGCTGAATGTGTCAAAATCTTAAAAATTAACAGGTGCCCAAGCAATTTCATGCTAGAATCATCATCCGGATGCCAAAATAAACTAAATACAGCAAAAGATTTGAGTGCACAACGTTTGGTTTAGGTTTGACAGCCATAATCACCTTTTTATTGCTTTAAATGCGTTTTTAGCGCATGATTGTACATTTGAGCTGAATGTGTCAAAATCTTAAAAATTAACAGGTGCCCAAGCAATTTCATGCTAGAATCATCATCCGGATGCCAAAATAAACTAAATACAGCAAAAGATTTGAGTGCACAACGTTTGGTTTAGATTTGACAGCCATAATCAGCAATTGTGTACATTTGAGCTGAATGTGTCAAAATCTTAAAAATTAACAGGTGCCCAAGCAATTTCATGCTAGAATCATCATCCGGATGCCAAAATAAACTAAATACAGCAAAAGATTTGAGTGCACAACGTTTGGTTTAGGTTTGACAGCCATAATCACCTTTTTATTGCTTTAAATGCGTTTTTAGCGCATGATTGTACATTTGAGCTGAATGTGTCAAAATCTTAAAAATTAACAGGTGCCCAAGCAATTTCATGCTAGAATCATCATCCGGATGCCAAAATAAACTAAATACAGCAAAAGATTTGAGTGCACAACGTTTGGTTTAGATTTGACAGCCATAATCAGCAATTGTGTACATTTGAGCTGAATGTGTCAAAATCTTAAAAATTAACAGGTGCCCAAGCAATTTCATGCTAGAATCATCATCCGGATGCCAAAATAAACTAAATACAGCAAAAGATTTGAGTGCACAACGTTTGGTTTAGGTTTGACAGCCATAATCACCTTTTTATTGCTTTAAATGCGTTTTTAGCGCATGATTGTACATTTGAGCTGAATGTGTCAAAATCTTAAAAATTAACAGGTGCCCAAGCAATTTCATGCTAGAATCATCATCCGGATGCCAAAATAAACTAAATACAGCAAAAGATTTGAGTGCACAACGTTTGGTTTAGATTTGACAGCCATAATCAGCAATTGTGTACATTTGAGCTGAATGTGTCAAAATCTTAAAAATTAACAGGTGCCCAAGCAATTTCATGCTAGAATCATCATCCGGATGCCAAAATAAACTAAATACAGCAAAAGATTTGAGTGCACAACGTTTGGTTTAGGTTTGACAGCCATAATCACCTTTTTATTGCTTTAAATGCGTTTTTAGCGCATGATTGTACATTTGAGCTGAATGTGTCAAAATCTTAAAAATTAACAGGTGCCCAAGCAATTTCATGCTAGAATCATCATCCGGATGCCAAAATAAACTAAATACAGCAAAAGATTTGAGTGCACAACGTTTGGTTTAGATTTGACAGCCATAATCAGCAATTGTGTACATTTGAGCTGAATGTGTCAAAATCTTAAAAATTAACAGGTGCCCAAGCAATTTCATGCTAGAATCATCATCCGGATGCCAAAATAAACTAAATACAGCAAAAGATTTGAGTGCACAACGTTTGGTTTAGGTTTGACAGCCATAATCACCTTTTTATTGCTTTAAATGCGTTTGTAGCGCATGATTGTACATTTTAGCTGAATGTGTCAAAATCTTAAAAATTAACAGGTGCCCAAGCAATTTCATGCTAGAATCATCATCCGGATGCCAAAATAAACTAAATACAGCAAAAGATTTGAGTGCACAACGTTTGGTTTAGATTTGACAGCCATAATCAGCAATTGTGTACATTTGAGCTGAATGTGTCAAAATCTTAAAAATTAACAGGTGCCCAAGCAATGTCATGCTAGAATCATCATCCGGATGCCAAAATAAACTAAATACAGCAAAAGATTTGAGTGCACAACGTTTGGTTTAGATTTGACAGCCATAATCAGCAATTGTGTACATTTGAGCTGAATGTGTCAAAATCTTAAAAATTAACAGGTGCCCAAGCAATTTCATGCTAGAATCATCATCCGGATGCCAAAATAAACTAAATACAGCAAAAGATTTGAGTGCACAACGTTTGGTTTAGGTTTGACAGCCATAATCACCTTTTTATTGCTTTAAATGCGTTTTTAGCGCATGATTGTACATTTGAGCTGAATGTGTCAAAATCTTAAAAATTAACAGGTGCCCAAGCAATTTCATGCTAGAATCATCATCCGGATGCCAAAATAAACTAAATACAGCAAAAGATTTGAGTGCACAACGTTTGGTTTAGATTTGACAGCCATAATCAGCAATTGTGTACATTTGAGCTGAATGTGTCAAAATCTTAAAAATTAACAGGTGCCCAAGCAATTTCATGCTAGAATCATCATCCGGATGCCAAAATAAACTAAATACAGCAAAAGATTTGAGTGCACAACGTTTGGTTTAGGTTTGACAGCCATAATCACCTTTTTATTGCTTTAAATGCGTTTTTAGCGCATGATTGTACATTTGAGCTGAATGTGTCAAAATCTTAAAAATTAACAGGTGCCCAAGCAATTTCATGCTAGAATCATCATCCGGATGCCAAAATAAACTAAATACAGCAAAAGATTTGAGTGCACAACGTTTGGTTTAGATTTGACAGCCATAATCAGCAATTGTGTACATTTGAGCTGAATGTGTCAAAATCTTAAAAATTAACAGGTGCCCAAGCAATTTCATGCTAGAATCATCATCCGGATGCCAAAATAAACTAAATACAGCAAAAGATTTGAGTGCACAACGTTTGGTTTAGGTTTGACAGCCATAATCACCTTTTTATTGCTTTAAATGCGTTTGTAGCGCATGATTGTACATTTTAGCTGAATGTGTCAAAATCTTAAAAATTAACAGGTGCCCAAGCAATTTCATGCTAGAATCATCATCCGGATGCCAAAATAAACTAAATACAGCAAAAGATTTGAGTGCACAACGTTTGGTTTAGATTTGACAGCCATAATCAGCAATTGTGTACATTTGAGCTGAATGTGTCAAAATCTTAAAAATTAACAGGTGCCCAAGCAATTTCATGCTAGAATCATCATCCGGATGCCAAAATAAACTAAATACAGCAAAAGATTTGAGTGCACAACGTTTGGTTTAGATTTGACAGCCATAATCAGCAATCGTGTACATTTGAGCTGAATGTGTCAAAATCTTAAAAATTAACAGGTGCCCAAGCAATTTCATGCTAGAATCATCATCCGGATGCCAAAATAAACTAAATACAGCAAAAGATTTGAGTGCACAACGTTTGGTTTAGGTTTGACAGCCATAATCACCTTTTTATTGCTTTAAATGCGTTTTTAGCGCATGATTGTACATTTGAGCTGAATGTGTCAAAATCTTAAAAATTAACAGGTGCCCAAGCAATTTCATGCTAGAATCATCATCCGGATGCCAAAATAAACTAAATACAGCAAAAGATTTGAGTGCACAACGTTTGGTTTAGATTTGACAGCCATAATCAGCAATTGTGTACATTTGAGCTGAATGTGTCAAAATCTTAAAAATTAACAGGTGCCCAAGCAATTTCATGCTAGAATCATCATCCGGATGCCAAAATAAACTAAATACAGCAAAAGATTTGAGTGCACAACGTTTGGTTTAGGTTTGACAGCCATAATCACCTTTTTATTGCTTTAAATGCGTTTGTAGCGCATGATTGTACATTTTAGCTGAATGTGTCAAAATCTTAAAAATTAACAGGTGCCCAAGCAATTTCATGCTAGAATCATCATCCGGATGCCAAAATAAACTAAATACAGCAAAAGATTTGAGTGCACAACGTTTGGTTTAGATTTGACAGCCATAATCAGCAATTGTGTACATTTGAGCTGAATGTGTCAAAATCTTAAAAATTAACAGGTGCCCAAAGCAATTTCATGCTAGAATCATCATCCGGATGCCAAAATAAACTAAATACAGCAAAAGATTTGAGTGCACGTTTGGTTTAGATTTGACAGCCATAATCAGCAATTGTGTACATTTGAGCTGAATGTGTCAAAATCTTAAAAATTAACAGGTGCCCAAGCAATTTCATGCTAGAATCATCATCCGGATGCCAAAATAAACTAAATACAGCAAAAGATTTGAGTGCACAACGTTTGGTTTAGATTTGACAGCCATAATCAGCAATTGCGTACATTTGAGCTGAATGTGTCAAAATCTTAAAAATTAACAGGTGCCCAAGCAATTTCATGCTAGAATCATCATCCGGATGCCAAAATAAACTAAATACAGCAAAAGATTTGAGTGCACAACGTTTGGTTTAGGTTTGACAGCCATAATCACCTTTTTATTGCTTTAAATGCGTTTTTAGCGCATGATTGTACATTTGAGCTGAATGTGTCAAAATCTTAAAAATTAACAGGTGCCCAAGCAATTTCATGCTAGAATCATCATCCGGATGCCAAAATAAACTAAATACAGCAAAAGATTTGAGTGCACAACGTTTGGTTTAGATTTGACAGCCATAATCAGCAATTGTGTACATTTGAGCTGAATGTGTCAAAATCTTAAAAATTAACAGGTGCCCAAGCAATTTCATGCTAGAATCATCATCCGGATGCCAAAATAAACTAAATACAGCAAAAGATTTGAGTGCACAACGTTTGGTTTAGGTTTGACAGCCATAATCACCTTTTTATTGCTTTAAATGCGTTTTTAGCGCATGATTGTACATTTGAGCTGAATGTGTCAAAATCTTAAAAATTAACAGGTGCCCAAGCAATTTCATGCGAGAATCATCATCCGGATGCCAAAATAAACTAAATACAGCAAAAGATTTGAGTGCACAACGTTTGGTTTAGGTTTGACAGCCATAATCACCTTTTTATTGCTTTAAATGCGTTTTTAGCGCATGATTGTACATTTGAGCTGAATGTGTCAAAATCTTAAAAATTAACAGGTGCCCAAGCAATTTCATGCTAGAATCATCATCCGGATGCCAAAATAAACTAAATACAGCAAAAGATTTGAGTGCACAACGTTTGGTTTAGATTTGACAGCCATAATCAGCAATTGTGTACATTTGAGCTGAATGTGTCAAAATCTTAAAAATTAACAGGTGCCCAAGCAATTTCATGCTAGAATCATCATCCGGATGCCAAAATAAACTAAATACAGCAAAAGATTTGAGTGCACAACGTTTGGTTTAGGTTTGACAGCCATAATCACCTTTTTATTGCTTTAAATGCGTTTTTAGCGCATGATTGTACATTTGAGCTGAATGTGTCAAAATCTTAAAAATTAACAGGTGCCCAAGCAATTTCATGCTAGAATCATCATCCGGATGCCAAAATAAACTAAATACAGCAAAAGATTTGAGTGCACAACGTTTGGTTTAGATTTGACAGCCATAATCAGCAATTGTGTACATTTGAGCTGAATGTGTCAAAATCTTAAAAATTAACAGGTGCCCAAGCAATTTCATGCTAGAATCATCATCCGGATGCCAAAATAAACTAAATACAGCAAAAGATTTGAGTGCACAACGTTTGGTTTAGGTTTGACAGCCATAATCACCTTTTTATTGCTTTAAATGCGTTTTTAGCGCATGATTGTACATTTGAGCTGAATGTGTCAAAATCTTAAAAATTAACAGGTGCCCAAGCAATTTCATGCTAGAATCATCATCCGGATGCCAAAATAAACTAAATACAGCAAAAGATTTGAGTGCACAACGTTTGGTTTAGATTTGACAGCCATAATCAGCAATTGTGTACATTTGAGCTGAATGTGTCAAAATCTTAAAAATTAACAGGTGCCCAAGCAATTTCATGCTAGAATCATCATCCGGATGCCAAAATAAACTAAATACAGCAAAAGATTTGAGTGCACAACGTTTGGTTTAGGTTTGACAGCCATAATCACCTTTTTATTGCTTTAAATGCGTTTGTAGCGCATGATTGTACATTTTAGCTGAATGTGTCAAAATCTTAAAAATTAACAGGTGCCCAAGCAATTTCATGCTAGAATCATCATCCGGATGCCAAAATAAACTAAATACAGCAAAAGATTTGAGTGCACAACGTTTGGTTTAGATTTGACAGCCATAATCAGCAATTGTGTACATTTGAGCTGAATGTGTCAAAATCTTAAAAATTAACAGGTGCCCAAAGCAATTTCATGCTAGAATCATCATCCGGATGCCAAAATAAACTAAATACAGCAAAAGATTTGAGTGCACGTTTGGTTTAGATTTGACAGCCATAATCAGCAATTGTGTACATTTGAGCTGAATGTGTCAAAATCTTAAAAATTAACAGGTGCCCAAGCAATTTCATGCTAGAATCATCATCCGGATGCCAAAATAAACTAAATACAGCAAAAGATTTGAGTGCACAACGTTTGGTTTAGATTTGACAGCCATAATCAGCAATTGCGTACATTTGAGCTGAATGTGTCAAAATCTTAAAAATTAACAGGTGCCCAAGCAATTTCATGCTAGAATCATCATCCGGATGCCAAAATAAACTAAATACAGCAAAAGATTTGAGTGCACAACGTTTGGTTTAGGTTTGACAGCCATAATCACCTTTTTATTGCTTTAAATGCGTTTTTAGCGCATGATTGTACATTTGAGCTGAATGTGTCAAAATCTTAAAAATTAACAGGTGCCCAAGCAATTTCATGCTAGAATCATCATCCGGATGCCAAAATAAACTAAATACAGCAAAAGATTTGAGTGCACAACGTTTGGTTTAGATTTGACAGCCATAATCAGCAATTGTGTACATTTGAGCTGAATGTGTCAAAATCTTAAAAATTAACAGGTGCCCAAGCAATTTCATGCTAGAATCATCATCCGGATGCCAAAATAAACTAAATACAGCAAAAGATTTGAGTGCACAACGTTTGGTTTAGGTTTGACAGCCATAATCACCTTTTTATTGCTTTAAATGCGTTTTTAGCGCATGATTGTACATTTGAGCTGAATGTGTCAAAATCTTAAAAATTAACAGGTGCCCAAGCAATTTCATGCGAGAATCATCATCCGGATGCCAAAATAAACTAAATACAGCAAAAGATTTGAGTGCACAACGTTTGGTTTAGGTTTGACAGCCATAATCACCTTTTTATTGCTTTAAATGCGTTTTTAGCGCATGATTGTACATTTGAGCTGAATGTGTCAAAATCTTAAAAATTAACAGGTGCCCAAGCAATTTCATGCTAGAATCATCATCCGGATGCCAAAATAAACTAAATACAGCAAAAGATTTGAGTGCACAACGTTTGGTTTAGATTTGACAGCCATAATCAGCAATTGTGTACATTTGAGCTGAATGTGTCAAAATCTTAAAAATTAACAGGTGCCCAAGCAATTTCATGCTAGAATCATCATCCGGATGCCAAAATAAACTAAATACAGCAAAAGATTTGAGTGCACAACGTTTGGTTTAGGTTTGACAGCCATAATCACCTTTTTATTGCTTTAAATGCGTTTTTAGCGCATGATTGTACATTTGAGCTGAATGTGTCAAAATCTTAAAAATTAACAGGTGCCCAAGCAATTTCATGCTAGAATCATCATCCGGATGCCAAAATAAACTAAATACAGCAAAAGATTTGAGTGCACAACGTTTGGTTTAGATTTGACAGCCATAATCAGCAATTGTGTACATTTGAGCTGAATGTGTCAAAATCTTAAAAATTAACAGGTGCCCAAGCAATTTCATGCTAGAATCATCATCCGGATGCCAAAATAAACTAAATACAGCAAAAGATTTGAGTGCACAACGTTTGGTTTAGGTTTGACAGCCATAATCACCTTTTTATTGCTTTAAATGCGTTTTTAGCGCATGATTGTACATTTGAGCTGAATGTGTCAAAATCTTAAAAATTAACAGGTGCCCAAGCAATTTCATGCTAGAATCATCATCCGGATGCCAAAATAAACTAAATACAGCAAAAGATTTGAGTGCACAACGTTTGGTTTAGATTTGACAGCCATAATCAGCAATTGTGTACATTTGAGCTGAATGTGTCAAAATCTTAAAAATTAACAGGTGCCCAAGCAATTTCATGCTAGAATCATCATCCGGATGCCAAAATAAACTAAATACAGCAAAAGATTTGAGTGCACAACGTTTGGTTTAGGTTTGACAGCCATAATCACCTTTTTATTGCTTTAAATGCGTTTTTAGCGCATGATTGTACATTTGAGCTGAATGTGTCAAAATCTTAAAAATTAACAGGTGCCCAAGCAATTTCATGCTAGAATCATCATCCGGATGCCAAAATAAACTAAATACAGCAAAAGATTTGAGTGCACAACGTTTGGTTTAGATTTGACAGCCATAATCAGCAATTGTGTACATTTGAGCTGAATGTGTCAAAATCTTAAAAATTAACAGGTGCCCAAGCAATTTCATGCTAGAATCATCATCCGGATGCCAAAATAAACTAAATACAGCAAAAGATTTGAGTGCACAACGTTTGGTTTAGGTTTGACAGCCATAATCACCTTTTTATTGCTTTAAATGCGTTTTTAGCGCATGATTGTACATTTGAGCTGAATGTGTCAAAATCTTAAAAATTAACAGGTGCCCAAGCAATTTCATGCTAGAATCATCATCCGGATGCCAAAATAAACTAAATAGAGCAAAAGATTTGAGTGCACAACGTTTGGTTTAGATTTGACAGCCATAATCAGCAATTGTGTACATTTGAGCTGAATGTGTCAAAATCTTAAAAATTAACAGGTGCCCAAGCAATTTCATGCTAGAATCATCATCCGGATGCCAAAATAAACTAAATACAGCAAAAGATTTGAGTGCACAACGTTTGGTTTAGGTTTGACAGCCATAATCACCTTTTTATTGCTTTAAATGCGTTTTTAGCGCATGATTGTACATTTGAGCTGAATGTGTCAAAATCTTAAAAATTAACAGGTGCCCAAGCAATTTCATGCTAGAATCATCATCCGGATGCCAAAATAAACTAAATACAGCAAAAGATTTGAGTGCACAACGTTTGGTTTAGATTTGACAGCCATAATCAGCAATTGTGTACATTTGAGCTGAATGTGTCAAAATCTTAAAAATTAACAGGTGCCCAAGCAATTTCATGCTAGAATCATCATCCGGATGCCAAAATAAACTAAATACAGCAAAAGATTTGAGTGCACAACGTTTGGTTTAGGTTTGACAGCCATAATCAGCAATTGTGTACATTTGAGCTGAATGTGTCAAAATCTTAAAAATTAACAGGTGCCCAAGCAATTTCATGCTAGAATCATCATCCGGATGCCAAAATAAACTAAATACAGCAAAAGATTTGAGTGCACAACGTTTGGTTTAGATTTGACAGCCATAATCAGCAATTGCGTACATTTGAGCTGAATGTGTCAAAATCTTAAAAATTAACAGGTGCCCAAGCAATTTCATGCTAGAATCATCATCCGGATGCCAAAATAAACTAAATACAGCAAAAGATTTGAGTGCACAACGTTTGGTTTAGGTTTGACAGCCATAATCACCTTTTTATTGCTTTAAATGCGTTTTTAGCGCATGATTGTACATTTGAGCTGAATGTGTCAAAATCTTAAAAATTAACAGGTGCCCAAGCAATTTCATGCTAGAATCATCATCCGGATGCCAAAATAAACTAAATACAGCAAAAGATTTGAGTGCACAACGTTTGGTTTAGATTTGACAGCCATAATCAGCAATTGTGTACATTTGAGCTGAATGTGTCAAAATCTTAAAAATTAACAGGTGCCCAAGCAATTTCATGCTAGAATCATCATCCGGATGCCAAAATAAACTAAATACAGCAAAAGATTTGAGTGCACAACGTTTGGTTTAGGTTTGACAGCCATAATCACCTTTTTATTGCTTTAAATGCGTTTTTAGCGCATGATTGTACATTTGAGCTGAATGTGTCAAAATCTTAAAAATTAACAGGTGCCCAAGCAATTTCATGCGAGAATCATCATCCGGATGCCAAAATAAACTAAATACAGCAAAAGATTTGAGTGCACAACGTTTGGTTTAGGTTTGACAGCCATAATCACCTTTTTATTGCTTTAAATGCGTTTTTAGCGCATGATTGTACATTTGAGCTGAATGTGTCAAAATCTTAAAAATTAACAGGTGCCCAAGCAATTTCATGCTAGAATCATCATCCGGATGCCAAAATAAACTAAATACAGCAAAAGATTTGAGTGCACAACGTTTGGTTTAGATTTGACAGCCATAATCAGCAATTGTGTACATTTGAGCTGAATGTGTCAAAATCTTAAAAATTAACAG
This sequence comes from Festucalex cinctus, assembly GCF_051991245.1. NCBI lineage: Eukaryota > Metazoa > Chordata > Actinopteri > Syngnathiformes > Syngnathidae > Festucalex > Festucalex cinctus. The sequence continues at coordinate 162,590 of NW_027520306.1, read as the reverse complement.
GTGCCCAAGCAATTTCATGCTAGAATCATCATCCGGATGCCAAAATAAACTAAATACAGCAAAAGATTTGAGTGCACAACGTTTGGTTTAGGTTTGACAGCCATAATCACCTTTTTATTGCTTTAAATGCGTTTTTAGCGCATGATTGTACATTTGAGCTGAATGTGTCAAAATCTTAAAAATTAACAGGTGCCCAAGCAATTTCATGCTAGAATCATCATCCGGATGCCAAAATAAACTAAATACAGCAAAAGATTTGAGTGCACAACGTTTGGTTTAGATTTGACAGCCATAATCAGCAATTGTGTACATTTGAGCTGAATGTGTCAAAATCTTAAAAATTAACAGGTGCCCAAGCAATTTCATGCTAGAATCATCATCCGGATGCCAAAATAAACTAAATACAGCAAAAGATTTGAGTGCACAACGTTTGGTTTAGGTTTGACAGCCATAATCACCTTTTTATTGCTTTAAATGCGTTTTTAGCGCATGATTGTACATTTGAGCTGAATGTGTCAAAATCTTAAAAATTAACAGGTGCCCAAGCAATTTCATGCTAGAATCATCATCCGGATGCCAAAATAAACTAAATACAGCAAAAGATTTGAGTGCACAACGTTTGGTTTAGATTTGACAGCCATAATCAGCAATTGTGTACATTTGAGCTGAATGTGTCAAAATCTTAAAAATTAACAGGTGCCCAAGCAATTTCATGCTAGAATCATCATCCGGATGCCAAAATAAACTAAATACAGCAAAAGATTTGAGTGCACAACGTTTGGTTTAGGTTTGACAGCCATAATCACCTTTTTATTGCTTTAAATGCGTTTTTAGCGCATGATTGTACATTTGAGCTGAATGTGTCAAAATCTTAAAAATTAACAGGTGCCCAAGCAATTTCATGCTAGAATCATCATCCGGATGCCAAAATAAACTAAATACAGCAAAAGATTTGAGTGCACAACGTTTGGTTTAGATTTGACAGCCATAATCAGCAATTGTGTACATTTGAGCTGAATGTGTCAAAATCTTAAAAATTAACAGGTGCCCAAGCAATTTCATGCTAGAATCATCATCCGGATGCCAAAATAAACTAAATACAGCAAAAGATTTGAGTGCACAACGTTTGGTTTAGGTTTGACAGCCATAATCACCTTTTTATTGCTTTAAATGCGTTTTTAGCGCATGATTGTACATTTGAGCTGAATGTGTCAAAATCTTAAAAATTAACAGGTGCCCAAGCAATTTCATGCTAGAATCATCATCCGGATGCCAAAATAAACTAAATACAGCAAAAGATTTGAGTGCACAACGTTTGGTTTAGATTTGACAGCCATAATCAGCAATTGTGTACATTTGAGCTGAATGTGTCAAAATCTTAAAAATTAACAGGTGCCCAAGCAATTTCATGCTAGAATCATCATCCGGATGCCAAAATAAACTAAATACAGCAAAAGATTTGAGTGCACAACGTTTGGTTTAGGTTTGACAGCCATAATCACCTTTTTATTGCTTTAAATGCGTTTTTAGCGCATGATTGTACATTTGAGCTGAATGTGTCAAAATCTTAAAAATTAACAGGTGCCCAAGCAATTTCATGCTAGAATCATCATCCGGATGCCAAAATAAACTAAATACAGCAAAAGATTTGAGTGCACAACGTTTGGTTTAGATTTGACAGCCATAATCAGCAATTGTGTACATTTGAGCTGAATGTGTCAAAATCTTAAAAATTAACAGGTGCCCAAGCAATTTCATGCTAGAATCATCATCCGGATGCCAAAATAAACTAAATACAGCAAAAGATTTGAGTGCACAACGTTTGGTTTAGGTTTGACAGCCATAATCACCTTTTTATTGCTTTAAATGCGTTTTTAGCGCATGATTGTACATTTGAGCTGAATGTGTCAAAATCTTAAAAATTAACAGGTGCCCAAGCAATTTCATGCTAGAATCATCATCCGGATGCCAAAATAAACTAAATACAGCAAAAGATTTGAGTGCACAACGTTTGGTTTAGATTTGACAGCCATAATCAGCAATTGTGTACATTTGAGCTGAATGTGTCAAAATCTTAAAAATTAACAGGTGCCCAAGCAATTTCATGCTAGAATCATCATCCGGATGCCAAAATAAACTAAATACAGCAAAAGATTTGAGTGCACAACGTTTGGTTTAGGTTTGACAGCCATAATCACCTTTTTATTGCTTTAAATGCGTTTTTAGCGCATGATTGTACATTTGAGCTGAATGTGTCAAAATCTTAAAAATTAACAGGTGCCCAAGCAATTTCATGCTAGAATCATCATCCGGATGCCAAAATAAACTAAATAGAGCAAAAGATTTGAGTGCACAACGTTTGGTTTAGATTTGACAGCCATAATCAGCAATTGTGTACATTTGAGCTGAATGTGTCAAAATCTTAAAAATTAACAGGTGCCCAAGCAATTTCATGCTAGAATCATCATCCGGATGCCAAAATAAACTAAATACAGCAAAAGATTTGAGTGCACAACGTTTGGTTTAGGTTTGACAGCCATAATCACCTTTTTATTGCTTTAAATGCGTTTTTAGCGCATGATTGTACATTTGAGCTGAATGTGTCAAAATCTTAAAAATTAACAGGTGCCCAAGCAATTTCATGCTAGAATCATCATCCGGATGCCAAAATAAACTAAATACAGCAAAAGATTTGAGTGCACAACGTTTGGTTTAGATTTGACAGCCATAATCAGCAATTGTGTACATTTGAGCTGAATGTGTCAAAATCTTAAAAATTAACAGGTGCCCAAGCAATTTCATGCTAGAATCATCATCCGGATGCCAAAATAAACTAAATACAGCAAAAGATTTGAGTGCACAACGTTTGGTTTAGGTTTGACAGCCATAATCAGCAATTGTGTACATTTGAGCTGAATGTGTCAAAATCTTAAAAATTAACAGGTGCCCAAGCAATTTCATGCTAGAATCATCATCCGGATGCCAAAATAAACTAAATACAGCAAAAGATTTGAGTGCACAACGTTTGGTTTAGATTTGACAGCCATAATCAGCAATTGCGTACATTTGAGCTGAATGTGTCAAAATCTTAAAAATTAACAGGTGCCCAAGCAATTTCATGCTAGAATCATCATCCGGATGCCAAAATAAACTAAATACAGCAAAAGATTTGAGTGCACAACGTTTGGTTTAGGTTTGACAGCCATAATCACCTTTTTATTGCTTTAAATGCGTTTTTAGCGCATGATTGTACATTTGAGCTGAATGTGTCAAAATCTTAAAAATTAACAGGTGCCCAAGCAATTTCATGCTAGAATCATCATCCGGATGCCAAAATAAACTAAATACAGCAAAAGATTTGAGTGCACAACGTTTGGTTTAGATTTGACAGCCATAATCAGCAATTGTGTACATTTGAGCTGAATGTGTCAAAATCTTAAAAATTAACAGGTGCCCAAGCAATTTCATGCTAGAATCATCATCCGGATGCCAAAATAAACTAAATACAGCAAAAGATTTGAGTGCACAACGTTTGGTTTAGGTTTGACAGCCATAATCACCTTTTTATTGCTTTAAATGCGTTTTTAGCGCATGATTGTACATTTGAGCTGAATGTGTCAAAATCTTAAAAATTAACAGGTGCCCAAGCAATTTCATGCGAGAATCATCATCCGGATGCCAAAATAAACTAAATACAGCAAAAGATTTGAGTGCACAACGTTTGGTTTAGGTTTGACAGCCATAATCACCTTTTTATTGCTTTAAATGCGTTTTTAGCGCATGATTGTACATTTGAGCTGAATGTGTCAAAATCTTAAAAATTAACAGGTGCCCAAGCAATTTCATGCTAGAATCATCATCCGGATGCCAAAATAAACTAAATACAGCAAAAGATTTGAGTGCACAACGTTTGGTTTAGATTTGACAGCCATAATCAGCAATTGTGTACATTTGAGCTGAATGTGTCAAAATCTTAAAAATTAACAGGTGCCCAAGCAATTTCATGCTAGAATCATCATCCGGATGCCAAAATAAACTAAATACAGCAAAAGATTTGAGTGCACAACGTTTGGTTTAGGTTTGACAGCCATAATCACCTTTTTATTGCTTTAAATGCGTTTTTAGCGCATGATTGTACATTTGAGCTGAATGTGTCAAAATCTTAAAAATTAACAGGTGCCCAAGCAATTTCATGCTAGAATCATCATCCGGATGCCAAAATAAACTAAATACAGCAAAAGATTTGAGTGCACAACGTTTGGTTTAGATTTGACAGCCATAATCAGCAATTGTGTACATTTGAGCTGAATGTGTCAAAATCTTAAAAATTAACAGGTGCCCAAGCAATTTCATGCTAGAATCATCATCCGGATGCCAAAATAAACTAAATACAGCAAAAGATTTGAGTGCACAACGTTTGGTTTAGGTTTGACAGCCATAATCACCTTTTTATTGCTTTAAATGCGTTTTTAGCGCATGATTGTACATTTGAGCTGAATGTGTCAAAATCTTAAAAATTAACAGGTGCCCAAGCAATTTCATGCTAGAATCATCATCCGGATGCCAAAATAAACTAAATACAGCAAAAGATTTGAGTGCACAACGTTTGGTTTAGATTTGACAGCCATAATCAGCAATTGTGTACATTTGAGCTGAATGTGTCAAAATCTTAAAAATTAACAGGTGCCCAAGCAATTTCATGCTAGAATCATCATCCGGATGCCAAAATAAACTAAATACAGCAAAAGATTTGAGTGCACAACGTTTGGTTTAGGTTTGACAGCCATAATCACCTTTTTATTGCTTTAAATGCGTTTTTAGCGCATGATTGTACATTTGAGCTGAATGTGTCAAAATCTTAAAAATTAACAGGTGCCCAAGCAATTTCATGCTAGAATCATCATCCGGATGCCAAAATAAACTAAATACAGCAAAAGATTTGAGTGCACAACGTTTGGTTTAGATTTGACAGCCATAATCAGCAATTGTGTACATTTGAGCTGAATGTGTCAAAATCTTAAAAATTAACAGGTGCCCAAGCAATTTCATGCTAGAATCATCATCCGGATGCCAAAATAAACTAAATACAGCAAAAGATTTGAGTGCACAACGTTTGGTTTAGGTTTGACAGCCATAATCACCTTTTTATTGCTTTAAATGCGTTTTTAGCGCATGATTGTACATTTGAGCTGAATGTGTCAAAATCTTAAAAATTAACAGGTGCCCAAGCAATTTCATGCTAGAATCATCATCCGGATGCCAAAATAAACTAAATACAGCAAAAGATTTGAGTGCACAACGTTTGGTTTAGATTTGACAGCCATAATCAGCAATTGTGTACATTTGAGCTGAATGTGTCAAAATCTTAAAAATTAACAGGTGCCCAAGCAATTTCATGCTAGAATCATCATCCGGATGCCAAAATAAACTAAATACAGCAAAAGATTTGAGTGCACAACGTTTGGTTTAGGTTTGACAGCCATAATCACCTTTTTATTGCTTTAAATGCGTTTTTAGCGCATGATTGTACATTTGAGCTGAATGTGTCAAAATCTTAAAAATTAACAGGTGCCCAAGCAATTTCATGCTAGAATCATCATCCGGATGCCAAAATAAACTAAATACAGCAAAAGATTTGAGTGCACAACGTTTGGTTTAGGTTTGACAGCCATAATCACCTTTTTATTGCTTTAAATGCGTTTTAGCGCATGATTGTACATTTGAGCTGAATGTGTCAAAATCTTAAAAATTAACAGGTGCCCAAGCAATTTCATGCGAGAATCATCATCCGGATGCCAAAATAAACTAAATACAGCAAAAGATTTGAGTGCACAACGTTTGGTTTAGGTTTGACAGCCATAATCACCTTTTTATTGCTTTAAATGCGTTTTTAGCGCATGATTGTACATTTGAGCTGAATGTGTCAAAATCTTAAAAATTAACAGGTGCCCAAGCAATTTCATGCTAGAATCATCATCCGGATGCCAAAATAAACTAAATACAGCAAAAGATTTGAGTGCACAACGTTTGGTTTAGATTTGACAGCCATAATCAGCAATTGTGTACATTTGAGCTGAATGTGTCAAAATCTTAAAAATTAACAGGTGCCCAAGCAATTTCATGCTAGAATCATCATCCGGATGCCAAAATAAACTAAATACAGCAAAAGATTTGAGTGCACAACGTTTGGTTTAGGTTTGACAGCCATAATCACCTTTTTATTGCTTTAAATGCGTTTTTAGCGCATGATTGTACATTTGAGCTGAATGTGTCAAAATCTTAAAAATTAACAGGTGCCCAAGCAATTTCATGCTAGAATCATCATCCGGATGCCAAAATAAACTAAATACAGCAAAAGATTTGAGTGCACAACGTTTGGTTTAGATTTGACAGCCATAATCAGCAATTGTGTACATTTGAGCTGAATGTGTCAAAATCTTAAAAATTAACAGGTGCCCAAGCAATTTCATGCTAGAATCATCATCCGGATGCCAAAATAAACTAAATACAGCAAAAGATTTGAGTGCACAACGTTTGGTTTAGGTTTGACAGCCATAATCACCTTTTTATTGCTTTAAATGCGTTTTTAGCGCATGATTGTACATTTGAGCTGAATGTGTCAAAATCTTAAAAATTAACAGGTGCCCAAGCAATTTCATGCTAGAATCATCATCCGGATGCCAAAATAAACTAAATACAGCAAAAGATTTGAGTGCACAACGTTTGGTTTAGATTTGACAGCCATAATCAGCAATTGTGTACATTTGAGCTGAATGTGTCAAAATCTTAAAAATTAACAGGTGCCCAAGCAATTTCATGCTAGAATCATCATCCGGATGCCAAAATAAACTAAATACAGCAAAAGATTTGAGTGCACAACGTTTGGTTTAGGTTTGACAGCCATAATCACCTTTTTATTGCTTTAAATGCGTTTTTAGCGCATGATTGTACATTTGAGCTGAATGTGTCAAAATCTTAAAAATTAACAGGTGCCCAAGCAATTTCATGCTAGAATCATCATCCGGATGCCAAAATAAACTAAATACAGCAAAAGATTTGAGTGCACAACGTTTGGTTTAGATTTGACAGCCATAATCAGCAATTGTGTACATTTGAGCTGAATGTGTCAAAATCTTAAAAATTAACAGGTGCCCAAGCAATTTCATGCTAGAATCATCATCCGGATGCCAAAATAAACTAAATACAGCAAAAGATTTGAGTGCACAACGTTTAGTTTAGGTTTGACAGCCATAATCACCTTTTTATTGCTTTAAATGCGTTTTTAGCGCATGATTGTACATTTGAGCTGAATGTGTCAAAATCTTAAAAATTAACAGGTGCCCAAGCAATTTCATGCTAGAATCATCATCCGGATGCCAAAATAAACTAAATACAGCAAAAGATTTGAGTGCACAACGTTTGGTTTAGATTTGACAGCCATAATCAGCAATTGTGTACATTTGAGCTGAATGTGTCAAAATCTTAAAAATTAACAGGTGCCCAAGCAATTTCATGCTAGAATCATCATCCGGATGCCAAAATAAACTAAATACAGCAAAAGATTTGAGTGCACAACGTTTGGTTTAGGTTTGACAGCCATAATCACCTTTTTATTGCTTTAAATGCGTTTTTAGCGCATGATTGTACATTTGAGCTGAATGTGTCAAAATCTTAAAAATTAACAGGTGCCCAAGCAATTTCATGCTAGAATCATCATCCGGATGCCAAAATAAACTAAATACAGCAAAAGATTTGAGTGCACAACGTTTGGTTTAGATTTGACAGCCATAATCAGCAATTGTGTACATTTGAGCTGAATGTGTCAAAATCTTAAAAATTAACAGGTGCCCAAGCAATTTCATGCTAGAATCATCATCCGGATGCCAAAATAAACTAAATACAGCAAAAGATTTGAGTGCACAACGTTTGGTTTAGGTTTGACAGCCATAATCACCTTTTTATTGCTTTAAATGCGTTTTTAGCGCATGATTGTACATTTGAGCTGAATGTGTCAAAATCTTAAAAATTAACAGGTGCCCAAGCAATTTCATGCTAGAATCATCATCCGGATGCCAAAATAAACTAAATACAGCAAAAGATTTGAGTGCACAACGTTTGGTTTAGATTTGACAGCCATAATCAGCAATTGTGTACATTTGAGCTGAATGTGTCAAAATCTTAAAAATTAACAGGTGCCCAAGCAATTTCATGCTAGAATCATCATCCGGATGCCAAAATAAACTAAATACAGCAAAAGATTTGAGTGCACAACGTTTGGTTTAGGTTTGACAGCCATAATCACCTTTTTATTGCTTTAAATGCGTTTGTAGCGCATGATTGTACATTTTAGCTGAATGTGTCAAAATCTTAAAAATTAACAGGTGCCCAAGCAATTTCATGCTAGAATCATCATCCGGATGCCAAAATAAACTAAATACAGCAAAAGATTTGAGTGCACAACGTTTGGTTTAGATTTGACAGCCATAATCAGCAATTGTGTACATTTGAGCTGAATGTGTCAAAATCTTAAAAATTAACAGGTGCCCAAGCAATTTCATGCTAGAATCATCATCCGGATGCCAAAATAAACTAAATACAGCAAAAGATTTGAGTGCACAACGTTTGGTTTAGGTTTGACAGCCATAATCACCTTTTTATTGCTTTAAATGCGTTTTTAGCGCATGATTGTACATTTGAGCTGAATGTGTCAAAATCTTAAAAATTAACAGGTGCCCAAGCAATTTCATGCTAGAATCATCATCCGGATGCCAAAATAAACTAAATACAGCAAAAGATTTGAGTGCACAACGTTTGGTTTAGATTTGACAGCCATAATCAGCAATTGTGTACATTTGAGCTGAATGTGTCAAAATCTTAAAAATTAACAGGTGCCCAAGCAATTTCATGCTAGAATCATCATCCGGATGCCAAAATAAACTAAATACAGCAAAAGATTTGAGTGCACAACGTTTAGTTTAGGTTTGACAGCCATAATCACCTTTTTATTGCTTTAAATGCGTTTTTAGCGCATGATTGTACATTTGAGCTGAATGTGTCAAAATCTTAAAAATTAACAGGTGCCCAAGCAATTTCATGCTAGAATCATCATCCGGATGCCAAAATAAACTAAATACAGCAAAAGATTTGAGTGCACAACGTTTGGTTTAGATTTGACAGCCATAATCAGCAATTGTGTACATTTGAGCTGAATGTGTCAAAATCTTAAAAATTAACAGGTGCCCAAGCAATTTCATGCTAGAATCATCATCCGGATGCCAAAATAAACTAAATACAGCAAAAGATTTGAGTGCACAACGTTTGGTTTAGGTTTGACAGCCATAATCACCTTTTTATTGCTTTAAATGCGTTTTTAGCGCATGATTGTACATTTGAGCTGAATGTGTCAAAATCTTAAAAATTAACAGGTGCCCAAGCAATTTCATGCTAGAATCATCATCCGGATGCCAAAATAAACTAAATACAGCAAAAGATTTGAGTGCACAACGTTTGGTTTAGATTTGACAGCCATAATCAGCAATTGTGTACATTTGAGCTGAATGTGTCAAAATCTTAAAAATTAACAGGTGCCCAAGCAATTTCATGCTAGAATCATCATCCGGATGCCAAAATAAACTAAATACAGCAAAAGATTTGAGTGCACAACGTTTGGTTTAGGTTTGACAGCCATAATCACCTTTTTATTGCTTTAAATGCGTTTTTAGCGCATGATTGTACATTTGAGCTGAATGTGTCAAAATCTTAAAAATTAACAGGTGCCCAAGCAATTTCATGCTAGAATCATCATCCGGATGCCAAAATAAACTAAATACAGCAAAAGATTTGAGTGCACAACGTTTGGTTTAGATTTGACAGCCATAATCAGCAATTGTGTACATTTGAGCTGAATGTGTCAAAATCTTAAAAATTAACAGGTGCCCAAGCAATTTCATGCTAGAATCATCATCCGGATGCCAAAATAAACTAAATACAGCAAAAGATTTGAGTGCACAACGTTTGGTTTAGGTTTGACAGCCATAATCACCTTTTTATTGCTTTAAATGCGTTTGTAGCGCATGATTGTACATTTTAGCTGAATGTGTCAAAATCTTAAAAATTAACAGGTGCCCAAGCAATTTCATGCTAGAATCATCATCCGGATGCCAAAATAAACTAAATACAGCAAAAGATTTGAGTGCACAACGTTTGGTTTAGATTTGACAGCCATAATCAGCAATTGTGTACATTTGAGCTGAATGTGTCAAAATCTTAAAAATTAACAGGTGCCCAAGCAATTTCATGCTAGAATCATCATCCGGATGCCAAAATAAACTAAATACAGCAAAAGATTTGAGTGCACAACGTTTGGTTTAGATTTGACAGCCATAATCAGCAATTGTGTACATTTGAGCTGAATGTGTCAAAATCTTAAAAATTAACAGGTGCCCAAGCAATTTCATGCTAGAATCATCATCCGGATGCCAAAATAAACTAAATACAGCAAAAGATTTGAGTGCACAACGTTTGGTTTAGATTTGACAGCCATAATCAGCAATTGCGTACATTTGAGCTGAATGTGTCAAAATCTTAAAAATTAACAGGTGCCCAAGCAATTTCATGCTAGAATCATCATCCGGATGCCAAAATAAACTAAATACAGCAAAAGATTTGAGTGCACAACGTTTGGTTTAGGTTTGACAGCCATAATCACCTTTTTATTGCTTTAAATGCGTTTTTAGCGCATGATTGTACATTTGAGCTGAATGTGTCAAAATCTTAAAAATTAACAGGTGCCCAAGCAATTTCATGCTAGAATCATCATCCGGATGCCAAAATAAACTAAATACAGCAAAAGATTTGAGTGCACAACGTTTGGTTTAGATTTGACAGCCATAATCAGCAATTGTGTACATTTGAGCTGAATGTGTCAAAATCTTAAAAATTAACAGGTGCCCAAGCAATTTCATGCTAGAATCATCATCCGGATGCCAAAATAAACTAAATACAGCAAAAGATTTGAGTGCACAACGTTTGGTTTAGGTTTGACAGCCATAATCACCTTTTTATTGCTTTAAATGCGTTTTTAGCGCATGATTGTACATTTGAGCTGAATGTGTCAAAATCTTAAAAATTAACAGGTGCCCAAGCAATTTCATGCGAGAATCATCATCCGGATGCCAAAATAAACTAAATACAGCAAAAGATTTGAGTGCACAACGTTTGGTTTAGGTTTGACAGCCATAATCACCTTTTTATTGCTTTAAATGCGTTTTTAGCGCATGATTGTACATTTGAGCTGAATGTGTCAAAATCTTAAAAATTAACAGGTGCCCAAGCAATTTCATGCTAGAATCATCATCCGGATGCCAAAATAAACTAAATACAGCAAAAGATTTGAGTGCACAACGTTTGGTTTAGATTTGACAGCCATAATCAGCAATTGTGTACATTTGAGCTGAATGTGTCAAAATCTTAAAAATTAACAGGTGCCCAAGCAATTTCATGCTAGAATCATCATCCGGATGCCAAAATAAACTAAATACAGCAAAAGATTTGAGTGCACAACGTTTGGTTTAGGTTTGACAGCCATAATCACCTTTTTATTGCTTTAAATGCGTTTTTAGCGCATGATTGTACATTTGAGCTGAATGTGTCAAAATCTTAAAAATTAACAGGTGCCCAAGCAATTTCATGCTAGAATCATCATCCGGATGCCAAAATAAACTAAATACAGCAAAAGATTTGAGTGCACAACGTTTGGTTTAGATTTGACAGCCATAATCAGCAATTGTGTACATTTGAGCTGAATGTGTCAAAATCTTAAAAATTAACAGGTGCCCAAGCAATTTCATGCTAGAATCATCATCCGGATGCCAAAATAAACTAAATACAGCAAAAGATTTGAGTGCACAACGTTTAGTTTAGGTTTGACAGCCATAATCACCTTTTTATTGCTTTAAATGCGTTTTTAGCGCATGATTGTACATTTGAGCTGAATGTGTCAAAATCTTAAAAATTAACAGGTGCCCAAGCAATTTCATGCTAGAATCATCATCCGGATGCCAAAATAAACTAAATACAGCAAAAGATTTGAGTGCACAACGTTTGGTTTAGATTTGACAGCCATAATCAGCAATTGTGTACATTTGAGCTGAATGTGTCAAAATCTTAAAAATTAACAGGTGCCCAAGCAATTTCATGCTAGAATCATCATCCGGATGCCAAAATAAACTAAATACAGCAAAAGATTTGAGTGCACAACGTTTGGTTTAGGTTTGACAGCCATAATCACCTTTTTATTGCTTTAAATGCGTTTTTAGCGCATGATTGTACATTTGAGCTGAATGTGTCAAAATCTTAAAAATTAACAGGTGCCCAAGCAATTTCATGCTAGAATCATCATCCGGATGCCAAAATAAACTAAATACAGCAAAAGATTTGAGTGCACAACGTTTGGTTTAGATTTGACAGCCATAATCAGCAATTGTGTACATTTGAGCTGAATGTGTCAAAATCTTAAAAATTAACAGGTGCCCAAGCAATTTCATGCTAGAATCATCATCCGGATGCCAAAATAAACTAAATACAGCAAAAGATTTGAGTGCACAACGTTTGGTTTAGATTTGACAGCCATAATCAGCAATTGTGTACATTTGAGCTGAATGTGTCAAAATCTTAAAAATTAACAGGTGCCCAAGCAATTTCATGCTAGAATCATCATCCGGATGCCAAAATAAACTAAATACAGCAAAAGATTTGAGTGCACAACGTTTGGTTTAGATTTGACAGCCATAATCAGCAATTGCGTACATTTGAGCTGAATGTGTCAAAATCTTAAAAATTAACAGGTGCCCAAGCAATTTCATGCTAGAATCATCATCCGGATGCCAAAATAAACTAAATACAGCAAAAGATTTGAGTGCACAACGTTTGGTTTAGGTTTGACAGCCATAATCACCTTTTTATTGCTTTAAATGCGTTTTTAGCGCATGATTGTACATTTGAGCTGAATGTGTCAAAATCTTAAAAATTAACAGGTGCCCAAGCAATTTCATGCTAGAATCATCATCCGGATGCCAAAATAAACTAAATACAGCAAAAGATTTGAGTGCACAACGTTTGGTTTAGATTTGACAGCCATAATCAGCAATTGTGTACATTTGAGCTGAATGTGTCAAAATCTTAAAAATTAACAGGTGCCCAAGCAATTTCATGCTAGAATCATCATCCGGATGCCAAAATAAACTAAATACAGCAAAAGATTTGAGTGCACAACGTTTGGTTTAGGTTTGACAGCCATAATCACCTTTTTATTGCTTTAAATGCGTTTTTAGCGCATGATTGTACATTTGAGCTGAATGTGTCAAAATCTTAAAAATTAACAGGTGCCCAAGCAATTTCATGCGAGAATCATCATCCGGATGCCAAAATAAACTAAATACAGCAAAAGATTTGAGTGCACAACGTTTGGTTTAGGTTTGACAGCCATAATCACCTTTTTATTGCTTTAAATGCGTTTTTAGCGCATGATTGTACATTTGAGCTGAATGTGTCAAAATCTTAAAAATTAACAGGTGCCCAAGCAATTTCATGCTAGAATCATCATCCGGATGCCAAAATAAACTAAATACAGCAAAAGATTTGAGTGCACAACGTTTGGTTTAGATTTGACAGCCATAATCAGCAATTGTGTACATTTGAGCTGAATGTGTCAAAATCTTAAAAATTAACAGGTGCCCAAGCAATTTCATGCTAGAATCATCATCCGGATGCCAAAATAAACTAAATACAGCAAAAGATTTGAGTGCACAACGTTTGGTTTAGGTTTGACAGCCATAATCACCTTTTTATTGCTTTAAATGCGTTTTTAGCGCATGATTGTACATTTGAGCTGAATGTGTCAAAATCTTAAAAATTAACAGGTGCCCAAGCAATTTCATGCTAGAATCATCATCCGGATGCCAAAATAAACTAAATACAGCAAAAGATTTGAGTGCACAACGTTTGGTTTAGATTTGACAGCCATAATCAGCAATTGTGTACATTTGAGCTGAATGTGTCAAAATCTTAAAAATTAACAGGTGCCCAAGCAATTTCATGCTAGAATCATCATCCGGATGCCAAAATAAACTAAATACAGCAAAAGATTTGAGTGCACAACGTTTGGTTTAGGTTTGACAGCCATAATCACCTTTTTATTGCTTTAAATGCGTTTTTAGCGCATGATTGTACATTTGAGCTGAATGTGTCAAAATCTTAAAAATTAACAGGTGCCCAAGCAATTTCATGCTAGAATCATCATCCGGATGCCAAAATAAACTAAATACAGCAAAAGATTTGAGTGCACAACGTTTGGTTTAGATTTGACAGCCATAATCAGCAATTGTGTACATTTGAGCTGAATGTGTCAAAATCTTAAAAATTAACAGGTGCCCAAGCAATTTCATGCTAGAATCATCATCCGGATGCCAAAATAAACTAAATACAGCAAAAGATTTGAGTGCACAACGTTTGGTTTAGATTTGACAGCCATAATCAGCAATTGTGTACATTTGAGCTGAATGTGTCAAAATCTTAAAAATTAACAGGTGCCCAAGCAATTTCATGCTAGAATCATCATCCGGATGCCAAAATAAACTAAATACAGCAAAAGATTTGAGTGCACAACGTTTGGTTTAGATTTGACAGCCATAATCAGCAATTGCGTACATTTGAGCTGAATGTGTCAAAATCTTAAAAATTAACAGGTGCCCAAGCAATTTCATGCTAGAATCATCATCCGGATGCCAAAATAAACTAAATACAGCAAAAGATTTGAGTGCACAACGTTTGGTTTAGGTTTGACAGCCATAATCACCTTTTTATTGCTTTAAATGCGTTTTTAGCGCATGATTGTACATTTGAGCTGAATGTGTCAAAATCTTAAAAATTAACAGGTGCCCAAGCAATTTCATGCTAGAATCATCATCCGGATGCCAAAATAAACTAAATACAGCAAAAGATTTGAGTGCACAACGTTTGGTTTAGATTTGACAGCCATAATCAGCAATTGTGTACATTTGAGCTGAATGTGTCAAAATCTTAAAAATTAACAGGTGCCCAAGCAATTTCATGCTAGAATCATCATCCGGATGCCAAAATAAACTAAATACAGCAAAAGATTTGAGTGCACAACGTTTGGTTTAGGTTTGACAGCCATAATCACCTTTTTATTGCTTTAAATGCGTTTTTAGCGCATGATTGTACATTTGAGCTGAATGTGTCAAAATCTTAAAAATTAACAGGTGCCCAAGCAATTTCATGCTAGAATCATCATCCGGATGCCAAAATAAACTAAATACAGCAAAAGATTTGAGTGCACAACGTTTGGTTTAGGTTTGACAGCCATAATCACCTTTTTATTGCTTTAAATGCGTTTTTAGCGCATGATTGTACATTTGAGCTGAATGTGTCAAAATCTTAAAAATT
Source organism: Festucalex cinctus (assembly GCF_051991245.1). NCBI lineage: Eukaryota > Metazoa > Chordata > Actinopteri > Syngnathiformes > Syngnathidae > Festucalex > Festucalex cinctus. The sequence continues at coordinate 147,125 of NW_027520306.1, read as the reverse complement.
AACAGGTGCCCAAGCAATTTCATGCTAGAATCATCATCCGGATGCCAAAATAAACTAAATACAGCAAAAGATTTGAGTGCACAACGTTTGGTTTAGATTTGACAGCCATAATCAGCAATTGTGTACATTTGAGCTGAATGTGTCAAAATCTTAAAAATTAACAGGTGCCCAAGCAATTTCATGCTAGAATCATCATCCGGATGCCAAAATAAACTAAATACAGCAAAAGATTTGAGTGCACAACGTTTGGTTTAGATTTGACAGCCATAATCAGCAATTGTGTACATTTGAGCTGAATGTGTCAAAATCTTAAAAATTAACAGGTGCCCAAGCAATTTCATGCTAGAATCATCATCCGGATGCCAAAATAAACTAAATACAGCAAAAGATTTGAGTGCACAACGTTTGGTTTAGATTTGACAGCCATAATCAGCAATTGCGTACATTTGAGCTGAATGTGTCAAAATCTTAAAAATTAACAGGTGCCCAAGCAATTTCATGCTAGAATCATCATCCGGATGCCAAAATAAACTAAATACAGCAAAAGATTTGAGTGCACAACGTTTGGTTTAGATTTGACAGCCATAATCAGCAATTGTGTACATTTGAGCTGAATGTGTCAAAATCTTAAAAATTAACAGGTGCCCAAGCAATTTCATGCTAGAATCATCATCCGGATGCCAAAATAAACTAAATACAGCAAAAGATTTGAGTGCACAACGTTTGGTTTAGGTTTGACAGCCATAATCACCTTTTTATTGCTTTAAATGCGTTTTTAGCGCATGATTGTACATTTGAGCTGAATGTGTCAAAATCTTAAAAATTAACAGGTGCCCAAGCAATTTCATGCTAGAATCATCATCCGGATGCCAAAATAAACTAAATACAGCAAAAGATTTGAGTGCACAACGTTTGGTTTAGATTTGACAGCCATAATCAGCAATTGTGTACATTTGAGCTGAATGTGTCAAAATCTTAAAAATTAACAGGTGCCCAAGCAATTTCATGCTAGAATCATCATCCGGATGCCAAAATAAACTAAATACAGCAAAAGATTTGAGTGCACAACGTTTGGTTTAGATTTGACAGCCATAATCAGCAATTGTGTACATTTGAGCTGAATGTGTCAAAATCTTAAAAATTAACAGGTGCCCAAGCAATTTCATGCTAGAATCATCATCCGGATGCCAAAATAAACTAAATACAGCAAAAGATTTGAGTGCACAACGTTTGGTTTAGATTTGACAGCCATAATCAGCAATTGCGTACATTTGAGCTGAATGTGTCAAAATCTTAAAAATTAACAGGTGCCCAAGCAATTTCATGCTAGAATCATCATCCGGATGCCAAAATAAACTAAATACAGCAAAAGATTTGAGTGCACAACGTTTGGTTTAGGTTTGACAGCCATAATCACCTTTTTATTGCTTTAAATGCGTTTTTAGCGCATGATTGTACATTTGAGCTGAATGTGTCAAAATCTTAAAAATTAACAGGTGCCCAAGCAATTTCATGCTAGAATCATCATCCGGATGCCAAAATAAACTAAATACAGCAAAAGATTTGAGTGCACAACGTTTGGTTTAGGTTTGACAGCCATAATCACCTTTTTATTGCTTTAAATGCGTTTTTAGCGCATGATTGTACATTTGAGCTGAATGTGTCAAAATCTTAAAAATTAACAGGTGCCCAAGCAATTTCATGCTAGAATCATCATCCGGATGCCAAAATAAACTAAATACAGCAAAAGATTTGAGTGCACAACGTTTGGTTTAGATTTGACAGCCATAATCAGCAATTGTGTACATTTGAGCTGAATGTGTCAAAATCTTAAAAATTAACAGGTGCCCAAGCAATTTCATGCTAGAATCATCATCCGGATGCCAAAATAAACTAAATACAGCAAAAGATTTGAGTGCACAACGTTTGGTTTAGGTTTGACAGCCATAATCACCTTTTTATTGCTTTAAATGCGTTTGTAGCGCATGATTGTACATTTTAGCTGAATGTGTCAAAATCTTAAAAATTAACAGGTGCCCAAGCAATTTCATGCTAGAATCATCATCCGGATGCCAAAATAAACTAAATACAGCAAAAGATTTGAGTGCACAACGTTTGGTTTAGATTTGACAGCCATAATCAGCAATTGTGTACATTTGAGCTGAATGTGTCAAAATCTTAAAAATTAACAGGTGCCCAAGCAATTTCATGCTAGAATCATCATCCGGATGCCAAAATAAACTAAATACAGCAAAAGATTTGAGTGCACGTTTGGTTTAGATTTGACAGCCATAATCAGCAATTGTGTACATTTGAGCTGAATGTGTCAAAATCTTAAAAATTAACAGGTGCCCAAGCAATTTCATGCTAGAATCATCATCCGGATGCCAAAATAAACTAAATACAGCAAAAGATTTGAGTGCACAACGTTTGGTTTAGATTTGACAGCCATAATCAGCAATTGCGTACATTTGAGCTGAATGTGTCAAAATCTTAAAAATTAACAGGTGCCCAAGCAATTTCATGCTAGAATCATCATCCGGATGCCAAAATAAACTAAATACAGCAAAAGGTTTGAGTGCACAACGTTTGGTTTAGGTTTGACAGCCATAATCACCTTTTTATTGCTTTAAATGCGTTTTTAGCGCATGATTGTACATTTGAGCTGAATGTGTCAAAATCTTAAAAATTAACAGGTGCCCAAGCAATTTCATGCTAGAATCATCATCCGGATGCCAAAATAAACTAAATACAGCAAAAGATTTGAGTGCACAACGTTTGGTTTAGATTTGACAGCCATAATCAGCAATTGTGTACATTTGAGCTGAATGTGTCAAAATCTTAAAAATTAACAGGTGCCCAAGCAATTTCATGCTAGAATCATCATCCGGATGCCAAAATAAACTAAATACAGCAAAAGATTTGAGTGCACAACGTTTGGTTTAGGTTTGACAGCCATAATCACCTTTTTATTGCTTTAAATGCGTTTTTAGCGCATGATTGTACATTTGAGCTGAATGTGTCAAAATCTTAAAAATTAACAGGTGCCCAAGCAATTTCATGCGAGAATCATCATCCGGATGCCAAAATAAACTAAATACAGCAAAAGATTTGAGTGCACAACGTTTGGTTTAGGTTTGACAGCCATAATCACCTTTTTATTGCTTTAAATGCGTTTTTAGCGCATGATTGTACATTTGAGCTGAATGTGTCAAAATCTTAAAAATTAACAGGTGCCCAAGCAATTTCATGCTAGAATCATCATCCGGATGCCAAAATAAACTAAATACAGCAAAAGATTTGAGTGCACAACGTTTGGTTTAGATTTGACAGCCATAATCAGCAATTGTGTACATTTGAGCTGAATGTGTCAAAATCTTAAAAATTAACAGGTGCCCAAGCAATTTCATGCTAGAATCATCATCCGGATGCCAAAATAAACTAAATACAGCAAAAGATTTGAGTGCACAACGTTTGGTTTAGGTTTGACAGCCATAATCACCTTTTTATTGCTTTAAATGCGTTTTTAGCGCATGATTGTACATTTGAGCTGAATGTGTCAAAATCTTAAAAATTAACAGGTGCCCAAGCAATTTCATGCTAGAATCATCATCCGGATGCCAAAATAAACTAAATACAGCAAAAGATTTGAGTGCACAACGTTTGGTTTAGATTTGACAGCCATAATCAGCAATTGTGTACATTTGAGCTGAATGTGTCAAAATCTTAAAAATTAACAGGTGCCCAAGCAATTTCATGCTAGAATCATCATCCGGATGCCAAAATAAACTAAATACAGCAAAAGATTTGAGTGCACAACGTTTGGTTTAGGTTTGACAGCCATAATCACCTTTTTATTGCTTTAAATGCGTTTTTAGCGCATGATTGTACATTTGAGCTGAATGTGTCAAAATCTTAAAAATTAACAGGTGCCCAAGCAATTTCATGCTAGAATCATCATCCGGATGCCAAAATAAACTAAATACAGCAAAAGATTTGAGTGCACAACGTTTGGTTTAGATTTGACAGCCATAATCAGCAATTGTGTACATTTGAGCTGAATGTGTCAAAATCTTAAAAATTAACAGGTGCCCAAGCAATTTCATGCTAGAATCATCATCCGGATGCCAAAATAAACTAAATACAGCAAAAGATTTGAGTGCACAACGTTTGGTTTAGGTTTGACAGCCATAATCACCTTTTTATTGCTTTAAATGCGTTTTTAGCGCATGATTGTACATTTGAGCTGAATGTGTCAAAATCTTAAAAATTAACAGGTGCCCAAGCAATTTCATGCTAGAATCATCATCCGGATGCCAAAATAAACTAAATACAGCAAAAGATTTGAGTGCACAACGTTTGGTTTAGATTTGACAGCCATAATCAGCAATTGTGTACATTTGAGCTGAATGTGTCAAAATCTTAAAAATTAACAGGTGCCCAAGCAATTTCATGCTAGAATCATCATCCGGATGCCAAAATAAACTAAATACAGCAAAAGATTTGAGTGCACAACGTTTGGTTTAGGTTTGACAGCCATAATCACCTTTTTATTGCTTTAAATGCGTTTTTAGCGCATGATTGTACATTTGAGCTGAATGTGTCAAAATCTTAAAAATTAACAGGTGCCCAAGCAATTTCATGCTAGAATCATCATCCGGATGCCAAAATAAACTAAATACAGCAAAAGATTTGAGTGCACAACGTTTGGTTTAGATTTGACAGCCATAATCAGCAATTGTGTACATTTGAGCTGAATGTGTCAAAATCTTAAAAATTAACAGGTGCCCAAGCAATTTCATGCTAGAATCATCATCCGGATGCCAAAATAAACTAAATACAGCAAAAGATTTGAGTGCACAACGTTTGGTTTAGGTTTGACAGCCATAATCACCTTTTTATTGCTTTAAATGCGTTTTTAGCGCATGATTGTACATTTGAGCTGAATGTGTCAAAATCTTAAAAATTAACAGGTGCCCAAGCAATTTCATGCTAGAATCATCATCCGGATGCCAAAATAAACTAAATACAGCAAAAGATTTGAGTGCACAACGTTTGGTTTAGATTTGACAGCCATAATCAGCAATTGTGTACATTTGAGCTGAATGTGTCAAAATCTTAAAAATTAACAGGTGCCCAAGCAATTTCATGCTAGAATCATCATCCGGATGCCAAAATAAACTAAATACAGCAAAAGATTTGAGTGCACAACGTTTGGTTTAGGTTTGACAGCCATAATCAGCAATTGTGTACATTTGAGCTGAATGTGTCAAAATCTTAAAAATTAACAGGTGCCCAAGCAATTTCATGCTAGAATCATCATCCGGATGCCAAAATAAACTAAATACAGCAAAAGATTTGAGTGCACAACGTTTGGTTTAGGTTTGACAGCCATAATCACCTTTTTATTGCTTTAAATGCGTTTTTAGCGCATGATTGTACATTTGAGCTGAATGTGTCAAAATCTTAAAAATTAACAGGTGCCCAAGCAATTTCATGCTAGAATCATCATCCGGATGCCAAAATAAACTAAATACAGCAAAAGATTTGAGTGCACAACGTTTGGTTTAGATTTGACAGCCATAATCAGCAATTGTGTACATTTGAGCTGAATGTGTCAAAATCTTAAAAATTAACAGGTGCCCAAGCAATTTCATGCTAGAATCATCATCCGGATGCCAAAATAAACTAAATACAGCAAAAGATTTGAGTGCACAACGTTTGGTTTAGGTTTGACAGCCATAATCACCTTTTTATTGCTTTAAATGCGTTTTTAGCGCATGATTGTACATTTGAGCTGAATGTGTCAAAATCTTAAAAATTAACAGGTGCCCAAGCAATTTCATGCTAGAATCATCATCCGGATGCCAAAATAAACTAAATACAGCAAAAGATTTGAGTGCACAACGTTTGGTTTAGGTTTGACAGCCATAATCACCTTTTTATTGCTTTAAATGCGTTTTTAGCGCATGATTGTACATTTGAGCTGAATGTGTCAAAATCTTAAAAATTAACAGGTGCCCAAGCAATTTCATGCGAGAATCATCATCCGGATGCCAAAATAAACTAAATACAGCAAAAGATTTGAGTGCACAACGTTTGGTTTAGGTTTGACAGCCATAATCACCTTTTTATTGCTTTAAATGCGTTTTTAGCGCATGATTGTACATTTGAGCTGAATGTGTCAAAATCTTAAAAATTAACAGGTGCCCAAGCAATTTCATGCTAGAATCATCATCCGGATGCCAAAATAAACTAAATACAGCAAAAGATTTGAGTGCACAACGTTTGGTTTAGATTTGACAGCCATAATCAGCAATTGTGTACATTTGAGCTGAATGTGTCAAAATCTTAAAAATTAACAGGTGCCCAAGCAATTTCATGCTAGAATCATCATCCGGATGCCAAAATAAACTAAATACAGCAAAAGATTTGAGTGCACAACGTTTGGTTTAGGTTTGACAGCCATAATCACCTTTTTATTGCTTTAAATGCGTTTTTAGCGCATGATTGTACATTTGAGCTGAATGTGTCAAAATCTTAAAAATTAACAGGTGCCCAAGCAATTTCATGCTAGAATCATCATCCGGATGCCAAAATAAACTAAATACAGCAAAAGATTTGAGTGCACAACGTTTGGTTTAGATTTGACAGCCATAATCAGCAATTGTGTACATTTGAGCTGAATGTGTCAAAATCTTAAAAATTAACAGGTGCCCAAGCAATTTCATGCTAGAATCATCATCCGGATGCCAAAATAAACTAAATACAGCAAAAGATTTGAGTGCACAACGTTTGGTTTAGGTTTGACAGCCATAATCACCTTTTTATTGCTTTAAATGCGTTTTTAGCGCATGATTGTACATTTGAGCTGAATGTGTCAAAATCTTAAAAATTAACAGGTGCCCAAGCAATTTCATGCTAGAATCATCATCCGGATGCCAAAATAAACTAAATACAGCAAAAGATTTGAGTGCACAACGTTTGGTTTAGGTTTGACAGCCATAATCACCTTTTTATTGCTTTAAATGCGTTTTTAGCGCATGATTGTACATTTGAGCTGAATGTGTCAAAATCTTAAAAATTAACAGGTGCCCAAGCAATTTCATGCGAGAATCATCATCCGGATGCCAAAATAAACTAAATACAGCAAAAGATTTGAGTGCACAACGTTTGGTTTAGGTTTGACAGCCATAATCACCTTTTTATTGCTTTAAATGCGTTTTTAGCGCATGATTGTACATTTGAGCTGAATGTGTCAAAATCTTAAAAATTAACAGGTGCCCAAGCAATTTCATGCTAGAATCATCATCCGGATGCCAAAATAAACTAAATACAGCAAAAGATTTGAGTGCACAACGTTTGGTTTAGATTTGACAGCCATAATCAGCAATTGTGTACATTTGAGCTGAATGTGTCAAAATCTTAAAAATTAACAGGTGCCCAAGCAATTTCATGCTAGAATCATCATCCGGATGCCAAAATAAACTAAATACAGCAAAAGATTTGAGTGCACAACGTTTGGTTTAGGTTTGACAGCCATAATCACCTTTTTATTGCTTTAAATGCGTTTTTAGCGCATGATTGTACATTTGAGCTGAATGTGTCAAAATCTTAAAAATTAACAGGTGCCCAAGCAATTTCATGCTAGAATCATCATCCGGATGCCAAAATAAACTAAATACAGCAAAAGATTTGAGTGCACAACGTTTGGTTTAGATTTGACAGCCATAATCAGCAATTGTGTACATTTGAGCTGAATGTGTCAAAATCTTAAAAATTAACAGGTGCCCAAGCAATTTCATGCTAGAATCATCATCCGGATGCCAAAATAAACTAAATACAGCAAAAGATTTGAGTGCACAACGTTTGGTTTAGGTTTGACAGCCATAATCACCTTTTTATTGCTTTAAATGCGTTTTTAGCGCATGATTGTACATTTGAGCTGAATGTGTCAAAATCTTAAAAATTAACAGGTGCCCAAGCAATTTCATGCTAGAATCATCATCCGGATGCCAAAATAAACTAAATACAGCAAAAGATTTGAGTGCACAACGTTTGGTTTAGATTTGACAGCCATAATCAGCAATTGTGTACATTTGAGCTGAATGTGTCAAAATCTTAAAAATTAACAGGTGCCCAAGCAATTTCATGCTAGAATCATCATCCGGATGCCAAAATAAACTAAATACAGCAAAAGATTTGAGTGCACAACGTTTGGTTTAGGTTTGACAGCCATAATCACCTTTTTATTGCTTTAAATGCGTTTTTAGCGCATGATTGTACATTTGAGCTGAATGTGTCAAAATCTTAAAAATTAACAGGTGCCCAAGCAATTTCATGCTAGAATCATCATCCGGATGCCAAAATAAACTAAATACAGCAAAAGATTTGAGTGCACAACGTTTGGTTTAGATTTGACAGCCATAATCAGCAATTGTGTACATTTGAGCTGAATGTGTCAAAATCTTAAAAATTAACAGGTGCCCAAGCAATTTCATGCTAGAATCATCATCCGGATGCCAAAATAAACTAAATACAGCAAAAGATTTGAGTGCACAACGTTTAGTTTAGGTTTGACAGCCATAATCACCTTTTTATTGCTTTAAATGCGTTTTTAGCGCATGATTGTACATTTGAGCTGAATGTGTCAAAATCTTAAAAATTAACAGGTGCCCAAGCAATTTCATGCTAGAATCATCATCCGGATGCCAAAATAAACTAAATACAGCAAAAGATTTGAGTGCACAACGTTTGGTTTAGATTTGACAGCCATAATCAGCAATTGTGTACATTTGAGCTGAATGTGTCAAAATCTTAAAAATTAACAGGTGCCCAAGCAATTTCATGCTAGAATCATCATCCGGATGCCAAAATAAACTAAATACAGCAAAAGATTTGAGTGCACAACGTTTGGTTTAGGTTTGACAGCCATAATCACCTTTTTATTGCTTTAAATGCGTTTTTAGCGCATGATTGTACATTTGAGCTGAATGTGTCAAAATCTTAAAAATTAACAGGTGCCCAAGCAATTTCATGCTAGAATCATCATCCGGATGCCAAAATAAACTAAATACAGCAAAAGATTTGAGTGCACAACGTTTGGTTTAGATTTGACAGCCATAATCAGCAATTGTGTACATTTGAGCTGAATGTGTCAAAATCTTAAAAATTAACAGGTGCCCAAGCAATTTCATGCTAGAATCATCATCCGGATGCCAAAATAAACTAAATACAGCAAAAGATTTGAGTGCACAACGTTTGGTTTAGGTTTGACAGCCATAATCACTTTTTTATTGCTTTAAATGCGTTTTTAGCGCATGATTGTACATTTGAGCTGAATGTGTCAAAATCTTAAAAATTAACAGGTGCCCAAGCAATTTCATGCTAGAATCATCATCCGGATGCCAAAATAAACTAAATACAGCAAAAGATTTGAGTGCACAACGTTTGGTTTAGATTTGACAGCCATAATCAGCAATTGTGTACATTTGAGCTGAATGTGTCAAAATCTTAAAAATTAACAGGTGCCCAAGCAATTTCATGCTAGAATCATCATCCGGATGCCAAAATAAACTAAATACAGCAAAAGATTTGAGTGCACAACGTTTGGTTTAGGTTTGACAGCCATAATCACCTTTTTATTGCTTTAAATGCGTTTGTAGCGCATGATTGTACATTTTAGCTGAATGTGTCAAAATCTTAAAAATTAACAGGTGCCCAAGCAATTTCATGCTAGAATCATCATCCGGATGCCAAAATAAACTAAATACAGCAAAAGATTTGAGTGCACAACGTTTGGTTTAGATTTGACAGCCATAATCAGCAATTGTGTACATTTGAGCTGAATGTGTCAAAATCTTAAAAATTAACAGGTGCCCAAGCAATTTCATGCTAGAATCATCATCCGGATGCCAAAATAAACTAAATACAGCAAAAGATTTGAGTGCACAACGTTTGGTTTAGATTTGACAGCCATAATCAGCAATTGTGTACATTTGAGCTGAATGTGTCAAAATCTTAAAAATTAACAGGTGCCCAAGCAATTTCATGCTAGAATCATCATCCGGATGCCAAAATAAACTAAATACAGCAAAAGATTTGAGTGCACAACGTTTGGTTTAGATTTGACAGCCATAATCAGCAATTGCGTACATTTGAGCTGAATGTGTCAAAATCTTAAAAATTAACAGGTGCCCAAGCAATTTCATGCTAGAATCATCATCCGGATGCCAAAATAAACTAAATACAGCAAAAGATTTGAGTGCACAACGTTTGGTTTAGGTTTGACAGCCATAATCACCTTTTTATTGCTTTAAATGCGTTTTTAGCGCATGATTGTACATTTGAGCTGAATGTGTCAAAATCTTAAAAATTAACAGGTGCCCAAGCAATTTCATGCTAGAATCATCATCCGGATGCCAAAATAAACTAAATACAGCAAAAGATTTGAGTGCACAACGTTTGGTTTAGATTTGACAGCCATAATCAGCAATTGTGTACATTTGAGCTGAATGTGTCAAAATCTTAAAAATTAACAGGTGCCCAAGCAATTTCATGCTAGAATCATCATCCGGATGCCAAAATAAACTAAATACAGCAAAAGATTTGAGTGCACAACGTTTGGTTTAGGTTTGACAGCCATAATCACCTTTTTATTGCTTTAAATGCGTTTTTAGCGCATGATTGTACATTTGAGCTGAATGTGTCAAAATCTTAAAAATTAACAGGTGCCCAAGCAATTTCATGCGAGAATCATCATCCGGATGCCAAAATAAACTAAATACAGCAAAAGATTTGAGTGCACAACGTTTGGTTTAGGTTTGACAGCCATAATCACCTTTTTATTGCTTTAAATGCGTTTTTAGCGCATGATTGTACATTTGAGCTGAATGTGTCAAAATCTTAAAAATTAACAGGTGCCCAAGCAATTTCATGCTAGAATCATCATCCGGATGCCAAAATAAACTAAATACAGCAAAAGATTTGAGTGCACAACGTTTGGTTTAGATTTGACAGCCATAATCAGCAATTGTGTACATTTGAGCTGAATGTGTCAAAATCTTAAAAATTAACAGGTGCCCAAGCAATTTCATGCTAGAATCATCATCCGGATGCCAAAATAAACTAAATACAGCAAAAGATTTGAGTGCACAACGTTTGGTTTAGGTTTGACAGCCATAATCACCTTTTTATTGCTTTAAATGCGTTTTTAGCGCATGATTGTACATTTGAGCTGAATGTGTCAAAATCTTAAAAATTAACAGGTGCCCAAGCAATTTCATGCTAGAATCATCATCCGGATGCCAAAATAAACTAAATACAGCAAAAGATTTGAGTGCACAACGTTTGGTTTAGATTTGACAGCCATAATCAGCAATTGTGTACATTTGAGCTGAATGTGTCAAAATCTTAAAAATTAACAGGTGCCCAAGCAATTTCATGCTAGAATCATCATCCGGATGCCAAAATAAACTAAATACAGCAAAAGATTTGAGTGCACAACGTTTGGTTTAGGTTTGACAGCCATAATCACCTTTTTATTGCTTTAAATGCGTTTTTAGCGCATGATTGTACATTTGAGCTGAATGTGTCAAAATCTTAAAAATTAACAGGTGCCCAAGCAATTTCATGCTAGAATCATCATCCGGATGCCAAAATAAACTAAATACAGCAAAAGATTTGAGTGCACAACGTTTGGTTTAGATTTGACAGCCATAATCAGCAATTGTGTACATTTGAGCTGAATGTGTCAAAATCTTAAAAATTAACAGGTGCCCAAGCAATTTCATGCTAGAATCATCATCCGGATGCCAAAATAAACTAAATACAGCAAAAGATTTGAGTGCACAACGTTTGGTTTAGGTTTGACAGCCATAATCACCTTTTTATTGCTTTAAATGCGTTTGTAGCGCATGATTGTACATTTTAGCTGAATGTGTCAAAATCTTAAAAATTAACAGGTGCCCAAGCAATTTCATGCTAGAATCATCATCCGGATGCCAAAATAAACTAAATACAGCAAAAGATTTGAGTGCACAACGTTTGGTTTAGATTTGACAGCCATAATCAGCAATTGTGTACATTTGAGCTGAATGTGTCAAAATCTTAAAAATTAACAGGTGCCCAAGCAATTTCATGCTAGAATCATCATCCGGATGCCAAAATAAACTAAATACAGCAAAAGATTTGAGTGCACAACGTTTGGTTTAGATTTGACAGCCATAATCAGCAATCGTGTACATTTGAGCTGAATGTGTCAAAATCTTAAAAATTAACAGGTGCCCAAGCAATTTCATGCTAGAATCATCATCCGGATGCCAAAATAAACTAAATACAGCAAAAGATTTGAGTGCACAACGTTTGGTTTAGGTTTGACAGCCATAATCACCTTTTTATTGCTTTAAATGCGTTTTTAGCGCATGATTGTACATTTGAGCTGAATGTGTCAAAATCTTAAAAATTAACAGGTGCCCAAGCAATTTCATGCTAGAATCATCATCCGGATGCCAAAATAAACTAAATACAGCAAAAGATTTGAGTGCACAACGTTTGGTTTAGATTTGACAGCCATAATCAGCAATTGTGTACATTTGAGCTGAATGTGTCAAAATCTTAAAAATTAACAGGTGCCCAAGCAATTTCATGCTAGAATCATCATCCGGATGCCAAAATAAACTAAATACAGCAAAAGATTTGAGTGCACAACGTTTGGTTTAGGTTTGACAGCCATAATCACCTTTTTATTGCTTTAAATGCGTTTGTAGCGCATGATTGTACATTTTAGCTGAATGTGTCAAAATCTTAAAAATTAACAGGTGCCCAAGCAATTTCATGCTAGAATCATCATCCGGATGCCAAAATAAACTAAATACAGCAAAAGATTTGAGTGCACAACGTTTGGTTTAGATTTGACAGCCATAATCAGCAATTGTGTACATTTGAGCTGAATGTGTCAAAATCTTAAAAATTAACAGGTGCCCAAGCAATTTCATGCTAGAATCATCATCCGGATGCCAAAATAAACTAAATACAGCAAAAGATTTGAGTGCACGTTTGGTTTAGATTTGACAGCCATAATCAGCAATTGTGTACATTTGAGCTGAATGTGTCAAAATCTTAAAAATTAACAGGTGCCCAAGCAATTTCATGCTAGAATCATCATCCGGATGCCAAAATAAACTAAATACAGCAAAAGATTTGAGTGCACAACGTTTGGTTTAGATTTGACAGCCATAATCAGCAATTGCGTACATTTGAGCTGAATGTGTCAAAATCTTAAAAATTAACAGGTGCCCAAGCAATTTCATGCTAGAATCATCATCCGGATGCCAAAATAAACTAAATACAGCAAAAGGTTTGAGTGCACAACGTTTGGTTTAGGTTTGACAGCCATAATCACCTTTTTATTGCTTTAAATGCGTTTTTAGCGCATGATTGTACATTTGAGCTGAATGTGTCAAAATCTTAAAAATTAACAGGTGCCCAAGCAATTTCATGCTAGAATCATCATCCGGATGCCAAAATAAACTAAATACAGCAAAAGATTTGAGTGCACAACGTTTGGTTTAGATTTGACAGCCATAATCAGCAATTGTGTACATTTGAGCTGAATGTGTCAAAATCTTAAAAATTAACAGGTGCCCAAGCAATTTCATGCTAGAATCATCATCCGGATGCCAAAATAAACTAAATACAGCAAAAGATTTGAGTGCACAACGTTTGGTTTAGGTTTGACAGCCATAATCACCTTTTTATTGCTTTAAATGCGTTTTTAGCGCATGATTGTACATTTGAGCTGAATGTGTCAAAATCTTAAAAATTAACAGGTGCCCAAGCAATTTCATGCGAGAATCATCATCCGGATGCCAAAATAAACTAAATACAGCAAAAGATTTGAGTGCACAACGTTTGGTTTAGGTTTGACAGCCATAATCACCTTTTTATTGCTTTAAATGCGTTTTTAGCGCATGATTGTACATTTGAGCTGAATGTGTCAAAATCTTAAAAATTAACAGGTGCCCAAGCAATTTCATGCTAGAATCATCATCCGGATGCCAAAATAAACTAAATACAGCAAAAGATTTGAGTGCACAACGTTTGGTTTAGATTTGACAGCCATAATCAGCAATTGTGTACATTTGAGCTGAATGTGTCAAAATCTTAAAAATTAACAGGTGCCCAAGCAATTTCATGCTAGAATCATCATCCGGATGCCAAAATAAACTAAATACAGCAAAAGATTTGAGTGCACAACGTTTGGTTTAGGTTTGACAGCCATAATCACCTTTTTATTGCTTTAAATGCGTTTTTAGCGCATGATTGTACATTTGAGCTGAATGTGTCAAAATCTTAAAAATTAACAGGTGCCCAAGCAATTTCATGCTAGAATCATCATCCGGATGCCAAAATAAACTAAATACAGCAAAAGATTTGAGTGCACAACGTTTGGTTTAGATTTGACAGCCATAATCAGCAATTGTGTACATTTGAGCTGAATGTGTCAAAATCTTAAAAATTAACAGGTGCCCAAGCAATTTCATGCTAGAATCATCATCCGGATGCCAAAATAAACTAAATACAGCAAAAGATTTGAGTGCACAACGTTTGGTTTAGGTTTGACAGCCATAATCACCTTTTTATTGCTTTAAATGCGTTTTTAGCGCATGATTGTACATTTGAGCTGAATGTGTCAAAATCTTAAAAATTAACAGGTGCCCAAGCAATTTCATGCTAGAATCATCATCCGGATGCCAAAATAAACTAAATACAGCAAAAGATTTGAGTGCACAACGTTTGGTTTAGATTTGACAGCCATAATCAGCAATTGTGTACATTTGAGCTGAATGTGTCAAAATCTTAAAAATTAACAGGTGCCCAAGCAATTTCATGCTAGAATCATCATCCGGATGCCAAAATAAACTAAATACAGCAAAAGATTTGAGTGCACAACGTTTGGTTTAGGTTTGACAGCCATAATCACCTTTTTATTGCTTTAAATGCGTTTTTAGCGCATGATTGTACATTTGAGCTGAATGTGTCAAAATCTTAAAAATTAACAGGTGCCCAAGCAATTTCATGCTAGAATCATCATCCGGATGCCAAAATAAACTAAATACAGCAAAAGATTTGAGTGCACAACGTTTGGTTTAGATTTGACAGCCATAATCAGCAATTGTGTACATTTGAGCTGAATGTGTCAAAATCTTAAAAATTAACAGGTGCCCAAGCAATTTCATGCTAGAATCATCATCCGGATGCCAAAATAAACTAAATACAGCAAAAGATTTGAGTGCACAACGTTTGGTTTAGGTTTGACAGCCATAATCACCTTTTTATTGCTTTAAATGCGTTTTTAGCGCATGATTGTACATTTGAGCTGAATGTGTCAAAATCTTAAAAATTAACAGGTGCCCAAGCAATTTCATGCTAGAATCATCATCCGGATGCCAAAATAAACTAAATACAGCAAAAGATTTGAGTGCACAACGTTTGGTTTAGATTTGACAGCCATAATCAGCAATTGTGTACATTTGAGCTGAATGTGTCAAAATCTTAAAAATTAACAGGTGCCCAAGCAATTTCATGCTAGAATCATCATCCGGATGCCAAAATAAACTAAATACAGCAAAAGATTTGAGTGCACAACGTTTGGTTTAGGTTTGACAGCCATAATCACCTTTTTATTGCTTTAAATGCGTTTTTAGCGCATGATTGTACATTTGAGCTGAATGTGTCAAAATCTTAAAAATTAACAGGTGCCCAAGCAATTTCATGCTAGAATCATCATCCGGATGCCAAAATAAACTAAATACAGCAAAAGATTTGAGTGCACAACGTTTGGTTTAGATTTGACAGCCATAATCAGCAATTGTGTACATTTGAGCTGAATGTGTCAAAATCTTAAAAATTAACAGGTGCCCAAGCAATTTCATGCTAGAATCATCATCCGGATGCCAAAATAAACTAAATACAGCAAAAGATTTGAGTGCACAACGTTTGGTTTAGGTTTGACAGCCATAATCAGCAATTGTGTACATTTGAGCTGAATGTGTCAAAATCTTAAAAATTAACAGGTGCCCAAGCAATTTCATGCTAGAATCATCATCCGGATGCCAAAATAAACTAAATACAGCAAAAGATTTGAGTGCACAACGTTTGGTTTAGGTTTGACAGCCATAATCACCTTTTTATTGCTTTAAATGCGTTTTTAGCGCATGATTGTACATTTGAGCTGAATGTGTCAAAATCTTAAAAATTAACAGGTGCCCAAGCAATTTCATGCTAGAATCATCATCCGGATGCCAAAATAAACTAAATACAGCAAAAGATTTGAGTGCACAACGTTTGGTTTAGATTTGACAGCCATAATCAGCAATTGTGTACATTTGAGCTGAATGTGTCAAAATCTTAAAAATTAACAGGTGCCCAAGCAATTTCATGCTAGAATCATCATCCGGATGCCAAAATAAACTAAATACAGCAAAAGATTTGAGTGCACAACGTTTGGTTTAGGTTTGACAGCCATAATCACCTTTTTATTGCTTTAAATGCGTTTTTAGCGCATGATTGTACATTTGAGCTGAATGTGTCAAAATCTTAAAAATTAACAGGTGCCCAAGCAATTTCATGCTAGAATCATCATCCGGATGCCAAAATAAACTAAATACAGCAAAAGATTTGAGTGCACAACGTTTGGTTTAGATTTGACAGCCATAATCAGCAATTGTGTACATTTGAGCTGAATGTGTCAAAATCTTAAAAATTAACAGGTGCCCAAGCAATTTCATGCTAGAATCATCATCCGGATGCCAAAATAAACTAAATACAGCAAAAGATTTGAGTGCACAACGTTTAGTTTAGGTTTGACAGCCATAATCACCTTTTTATTGCTTTAAATGCGTTTTTAGCGCATGATTGTACATTTGAGCTGAATGTGTCAAAATCTTAAAAATTAACAGGTGCCCAAGCAATTTCATGCTAGAATCATCATCCGGATGCCAAAATAAACTAAATACAGCAAAAGATTTGAGTGCACAACGTTTGGTTTAGATTTGACAGCCATAATCAGCAATTGTGTACATTTGAGCTGAATGTGTCAAAATCTTAAAAATTAACAGGTGCCCAAGCAATTTCATGCTAGAATCATCATCCGGATGCCAAAATAAACTAAATACAGCAAAAGATTTGAGTGCACAACGTTTGGTTTAGGTTTGACAGCCATAATCACCTTTTTATTGCTTTAAATGCGTTTTTAGCGCATGATTGTACATTTGAGCTGAATGTGTCAAAATCTTAAAAATTAACAGGTGCCCAAGCAATTTCATGCTAGAATCATCATCCGGATGCCAAAATAAACTAAATACAGCAAAAGATTTGAGTGCACAACGTTTGGTTTAGATTTGACAGCCATAATCAGCAATTGTGTACATTTGAGCTGAATGTGTCAAAATCTTAAAAATTAACAGGTGCCCAAGCAATTTCATGCTAGAATCATCATCCGGATGCCAAAATAAACTAAATACAGCAAAAGATTTGAGTGCACAACGTTTGGTTTAGGTTTGACAGCCATAATCACCTTTTTATTGCTTTAAATGCGTTTTTAGCGCATGATTGTACATTTGAGCTGAATGTGTCAAAATCTTAAAAATTAACAGGTGCCCAAGCAATTTCATGCTAGAATCATCATCCGGATGCCAAAATAAACTAAATACAGCAAAAGATTTGAGTGCACAACGTTTGGTTTAGATTTGACAGCCATAATCAGCAATTGTGTACATTTGAGCTGAATGTGTCAAAATCTTAAAAATTAACAGGTGCCCAAGCAATTTCATGCTAGAATCATCATCCGGATGCCAAAATAAACTAAATACAGCAAAAGATTTGAGTGCACAACGTTTGGTTTAGGTTTGACAGCCATAATCACCTTTTTATTGCTTTAAATGCGTTTGTAGCGCATGATTGTACATTTTAGCTGAATGTGTCAAAATCTTAAAAATTAACAGGTGCCCAAGCAATTTCATGCTAGAATCATCATCCGGATGCCAAAATAAACTAAATACAGCAAAAGATTTGAGTGCACAACGTTTGGTTTAGATTTGACAGCCATAATCAGCAATTGTGTACATTTGAGCTGAATGTGTCAAAATCTTAAAAATTAACAGGTGCCCAAGCAATTTCATGCTAGAATCATCATCCGGATGCCAAAATAAACTAAATACAGCAAAAGATTTGAGTGCACAACGTTTGGTTTAGATTTGACAGCCATAATCAGCAATTGTGTACATTTGAGCTGAATGTGTCAAAATCTTAAAAATTAACAGGTGCCCAAGCAATTTCATGCTAGAATCATCATCCGGATGCCAAAATAAACTAAATACAGCAAAAGATTTGAGTGCACAACGTTTGGTTTAGATTTGACAGCCATAATCAGCAATTGCGTACATTTGAGCTGAATGTGTCAAAATCTTAAAAATTAACAGGTGCCCAAGCAATTTCATGCTAGAATCATCATCCGGATGCCAAAATAAACTAAATACAGCAAAAGATTTGAGTGCACAACGTTTGGTTTAGGTTTGACAGCCATAATCACCTTTTTATTGCTTTAAATGCGTTTTTAGCGCATGATTGTACATTTGAGCTGAATGTGTCAAAATCTTAAAAATTAACAGGTGCCCAAGCAATTTCATGCTAGAATCATCATCCGGATGCCAAAATAAACTAAATACAGCAAAAGATTTGAGTGCACAACGTTTGGTTTAGATTTGACAGCCATAATCAGCAATTGTGTACATTTGAGCTGAATGTGTCAAAATCTTAAAAATTAACAGGTGCCCAAGCAATTTCATGCTAGAATCATCATCCGGATGCCAAAATAAACTAAATACAGCAAAAGATTTGAGTGCACAACGTTTGGTTTAGGTTTGACAGCCATAATCACCTTTTTATTGCTTTAAATGCGTTTTTAGCGCATGATTGTACATTTGAGCTGAATGTGTCAAAATCTTAAAAATTAACAGGTGCCCAAGCAATTTCATGCGAGAATCATCATCCGGATGCCAAAATAAACTAAATACAGCAAAAGATTTGAGTGCACAACGTTTGGTTTAGGTTTGACAGCCATAATCACCTTTTTATTGCTTTAAATGCGTTTTTAGCGCATGATTGTACATTTGAGCTGAATGTGTCAAAATCTTAAAAATTAACAGGTGCCCAAGCAATTTCATGCTAGAATCATCATCCGGATGCCAAAATAAACTAAATACAGCAAAAGATTTGAGTGCACAACGTTTGGTTTAGATTTGACAGCCATAATCAGCAATTGTGTACATTTGAGCTGAATGTGTCAAAATCTTAAAAATTAACAGGTGCCCAAGCAATTTCATGCTAGAATCATCATCCGGATGCCAAAATAAACTAAATACAGCAAAAGATTTGAGTGCACAACGTTTGGTTTAGGTTTGACAGCCATAATCACCTTTTTATTGCTTTAAATGCGTTTTTAGCGCATGATTGTACATTTGAGCTGAATGTGTCAAAATCTTAAAAATTAACAGGTGCCCAAGCAATTTCATGCTAGAATCATCATCCGGATGCCAAAATAAACTAAATACAGCAAAAGATTTGAGTGCACAACGTTTGGTTTAGATTTGACAGCCATAATCAGCAATTGTGTACATTTGAGCTGAATGTGTCAAAATCTTAAAAATTAACAGGTGCCCAAGCAATTTCATGCTAGAATCATCATCCGGATGCCAAAATAAACTAAATACAGCAAAAGATTTGAGTGCACAACGTTTGGTTTAGGTTTGACAGCCATAATCACCTTTTTATTGCTTTAAATGCGTTTTTAGCGCATGATTGTACATTTGAGCTGAATGTGTCAAAATCTTAAAAATTAACAGGTGCCCAAGCAATTTCATGCTAGAATCATCATCCGGATGCCAAAATAAACTAAATACAGCAAAAGATTTGAGTGCACAACGTTTGGTTTAGATTTGACAGCCATAATCAGCAATTGTGTACATTTGAGCTGAATGTGTCAAAATCTTAAAAATTAACAGGTGCCCAAGCAATTTCATGCTAGAATCATCATCCGGATGCCAAAATAAACTAAATACAGCAAAAGATTTGAGTGCACAACGTTTGGTTTAGGTTTGACAGCCATAATCACCTTTTTATTGCTTTAAATGCGTTTTTAGCGCATGATTGTACATTTGAGCTGAATGTGTCAAAATCTTAAAAATTAACAGGTGCCCAAGCAATTTCATGCTAGAATCATCATCCGGATGCCAAAATAAACTAAATACAGCAAAAGATTTGAGTGCACAACGTTTGGTTTAGATTTGACAGCCATAATCAGCAATTGTGTACATTTGAGCTGAATGTGTCAAAATCTTAAAAATTAACAGGTGCCCAAGCAATTTCATGCTAGAATCATCATCCGGATGCCAAAATAAACTAAATACAGCAAAAGATTTGAGTGCACAACGTTTGGTTTAGGTTTGACAGCCATAATCACCTTTTTATTGCTTTAAATGCGTTTGTAGCGCATGATTGTACATTTTAGCTGAATGTGTCAAAATCTTAAAAATTAACAGGTGCCCAAGCAATTTCATGCTAGAATCATCATCCGGATGCCAAAATAAACTAAATACAGCAAAAGATTTGAGTGCACAACGTTTGGTTTAGATTTGACAGCCATAATCAGCAATTGTGTACATTTGAGCTGAATGTGTCAAAATCTTAAAAATTAACAGGTGCCCAAGCAATTTCATGCTAGAATCATCATCCGGATGCCAAAATAAACTAAATACAGCAAAAGATTTGAGTGCACAACGTTTGGTTTAGATTTGACAGCCATAATCAGCAATTGCGTACATTTGAGCTGAATGTGTCAAAATCTTAAAAATTAACAGGTGCCCAAGCAATTTCATGCTAGAATCATCATCCGGATGCCAAAATAAACTAAATACAGCAAAAGGTTTGAGTGCACAACGTTTGGTTTAGGTTTGACAGCCATAATCACCTTTTTATTGCTTTAAATGCGTTTTTAGCGCATGATTGTACATTTGAGCTGAATGTGTCAAAATCTTAAAAATTAACAGGTGCCCAAGCAATTTCATGCTAGAATCATCATCCGGATGCCAAAATAAACTAAATACAGCAAAAGATTTGAGTGCACAACGTTTGGTTTAGATTTGACAGCCATAATCAGCAATTGTGTACATTTGAGCTGAATGTGTCAAAATCTTAAAAATTAACAGGTGCCCAAGCAATTTCATGCTAGAATCATCATCCGGATGCCAAAATAAACTAAATACAGCAAAAGATTTGAGTGCACAACGTTTGGTTTAGGTTTGACAGCCATAATCACCTTTTTATTGCTTTAAATGCGTTTTTAGCGCATGATTGTACATTTGAGCTGAATGTGTCAAAATCTTAAAAATTAACAGGTGCCCAAGCAATTTCATGCGAGAATCATCATCCGGATGCCAAAATAAACTAAATACAGCAAAAGATTTGAGTGCACAACGTTTGGTTTAGGTTTGACAGCCATAATCACCTTTTTATTGCTTTAAATGCGTTTTTAGCGCATGATTGTACATTTGAGCTGAATGTGTCAAAATCTTAAAAATTAACAGGTGCCCAAGCAATTTCATGCTAGAATCATCATCCGGATGCCAAAATAAACTAAATACAGCAAAAGATTTGAGTGCACAACGTTTGGTTTAGATTTGACAGCCATAATCAGCAATTGTGTACATTTGAGCTGAATGTGTCAAAATCTTAAAAATTAACAGGTGCCCAAGCAATTTCATGCTAGAATCATCATCCGGATGCCAAAATAAACTAAATACAGCAAAAGATTTGAGTGCACAACGTTTGGTTTAGGTTTGACAGCCATAATCACCTTTTTATTGCTTTAAATGCGTTTTTAGCGCATGATTGTACATTTGAGCTGAATGTGTCAAAATCTTAAAAATTAACAGGTGCCCAAGCAATTTCATGCTAGAATCATCATCCGGATGCCAAAATAAACTAAATACAGCAAAAGATTTGAGTGCACAACGTTTGGTTTAGATTTGACAGCCATAATCAGCAATTGTGTACATTTGAGCTGAATGTGTCAAAATCTTAAAAATTAACAGGTGCCCAAGCAATTTCATGCTAGAATCATCATCCGGATGCCAAAATAAACTAAATACAGCAAAAGATTTGAGTGCACAACGTTTGGTTTAGGTTTGACAGCCATAATCACCTTTTTATTGCTTTAAATGCGTTTTTAGCGCATGATTGTACATTTGAGCTGAATGTGTCAAAATCTTAAAAATTAACAGGTGCCCAAGCAATTTCATGCTAGAATCATCATCCGGATGCCAAAATAAACTAAATACAGCAAAAGATTTGAGTGCACAACGTTTGGTTTAGATTTGACAGCCATAATCAGCAATTGTGTACATTTGAGCTGAATGTGTCAAAATCTTAAAAATTAACAGGTGCCCAAGCAATTTCATGCTAGAATCATCATCCGGATGCCAAAATAAACTAAATACAGCAAAAGATTTGAGTGCACAACGTTTGGTTTAGGTTTGACAGCCATAATCACCTTTTTATTGCTTTAAATGCGTTTTTAGCGCATGATTGTACATTTGAGCTGAATGTGTCAAAATCTTAAAAATTAACAGGTGCCCAAGCAATTTCATGCTAGAATCATCATCCGGATGCCAAAATAAACTAAATACAGCAAAAGATTTGAGTGCACAACGTTTGGTTTAGATTTGACAGCCATAATCAGCAATTGTGTACATTTGAGCTGAATGTGTCAAAATCTTAAAAATTAACAGGTGCCCAAGCAATTTCATGCTAGAATCATCATCCGGATGCCAAAATAAACTAAATACAGCAAAAGATTTGAGTGCACAACGTTTGGTTTAGGTTTGACAGCCATAATCACCTTTTTATTGCTTTAAATGCGTTTTTAGCGCATGATTGTACATTTGAGCTGAATGTGTCAAAATCTTAAAAATTAACAGGTGCCCAAGCAATTTCATGCTAGAATCATCATCCGGATGCCAAAATAAACTAAATACAGCAAAAGATTTGAGTGCACAACGTTTGGTTTAGATTTGACAGCCATAATCAGCAATTGTGTACATTTGAGCTGAATGTGTCAAAATCTTAAAAATTAACAGGTGCCCAAGCAATTTCATGCTAGAATCATCATCCGGATGCCAAAATAAACTAAATACAGCAAAAGATTTGAGTGCACAACGTTTGGTTTAGGTTTGACAGCCATAATCACCTTTTTATTGCTTTAAATGCGTTTTTAGCGCATGATTGTACATTTGAGCTGAATGTGTCAAAATCTTAAAAATTAACAGGTGCCCAAGCAATTTCATGCTAGAATCATCATCCGGATGCCAAAATAAACTAAATACAGCAAAAGATTTGAGTGCACAACGTTTGGTTTAGATTTGACAGCCATAATCAGCAATTGTGTACATTTGAGCTGAATGTGTCAAAATCTTAAAAATTAACAGGTGCCCAAGCAATTTCATGCTAGAATCATCATCCGGATGCCAAAATAAACTAAATACAGCAAAAGATTTGAGTGCACAACGTTTGGTTTAGGTTTGACAGCCATAATCACCTTTTTATTGCTTTAAATGCGTTTTTAGCGCATGATTGTACATTTGAGCTGAATGTGTCAAAATCTTAAAAATTAACAGGTGCCCAAGCAATTTCATGCTAGAATCATCATCCGGATGCCAAAATAAACTAAATACAGCAAAAGATTTGAGTGCACAACGTTTGGTTTAGATTTGACAGCCATAATCAGCAATTGTGTACATTTGAGCTGAATGTGTCAAAATCTTAAAAATTAACAGGTGCCCAAGCAATTTCATGCTAGAATCATCATCCGGATGCCAAAATAAACTAAATACAGCAAAAGATTTGAGTGCACAACGTTTGGTTTAGGTTTGACAGCCATAATCACCTTTTTATTGCTTTAAATGCGTTTTTAGCGCATGATTGTACATTTGAGCTGAATGTGTCAAAATCTTAAAAATTAACAGGTGCCCAAGCAATTTCATGCGAGAATCATCATCCGGATGCCAAAATAAACTAAATACAGCAAAAGATTTGAGTGCACAACGTTTGGTTTAGGTTTGACAGCCATAATCACCTTTTTATTGCTTTAAATGCGTTTTTAGCGCATGATTGTACATTTGAGCTGAATGTGTCAAAATCTTAAAAATTAACAGGTGCCCAAGCAATTTCATGCTAGAATCATCATCCGGATGCCAAAATAAACTAAATACAGCAAAAGATTTGAGTGCACAACGTTTGGTTTAGATTTGACAGCCATAATCAGCAATTGTGTACATTTGAGCTGAATGTGTCAAAATCTTAAAAATTAACAGGTGCCCAAGCAATTTCATGCTAGAATCATCATCCGGATGCCAAAATAAACTAAATACAGCAAAAGATTTGAGTGCACAACGTTTGGTTTAGATTTGACAGCCATAATCAGCAATTGTGTACATTTGAGCTGAATGTGTCAAAATCTTAAAAATTAACAGGTGCCCAAGCAATTTCATGCTAGAATCATCATCCGGATGCCAAAATAAACTAAATACAGCAAAAGATTTGAGTGCACAACGTTTGGTTTAGATTTGACAGCCATAATCAGCAATTGTGTACATTTGAGCTGAATGTGTCAAAATCTTAAAAATTAACAGGTGCCCAAGCAATTTCATGCTAGAATCATCATCCGGATGCCAAAATAAACTAAATACAGCAAAAGATTTGAGTGCACAACGTTTGGTTTAGATTTGACAGCCATAATCAGCAATTGCGTACATTTGAGCTGAATGTGTCAAAATCTTAAAAATTAACAGGTGCCCAAGCAATTTCATGCTAGAATCATCATCCGGATGCCAAAATAAACTAAATACAGCAAAAGATTTGAGTGCACAACGTTTGGTTTAGGTTTGACAGCCATAATCACCTTTTTATTGCTTTAAATGCGTTTTTAGCGCATGATTGTACATTTGAGCTGAATGTGTCAAAATCTTAAAAATTAACAGGTGCCCAAGCAATTTCATGCTAGAATCATCATCCGGATGCCAAAATAAACTAAATACAGCAAAAGATTTGAGTGCACAACGTTTGGTTTAGATTTGACAGCCATAATCAGCAATTGTGTACATTTGAGCTGAATGTGTCAAAATCTTAAAAATTAACAGGTGCCCAAGCAATTTCATGCTAGAATCATCATCCGGATGCCAAAATAAACTAAATACAGCAAAAGATTTGAGTGCACAACGTTTGGTTTAGGTTTGACAGCCATAATCACCTTTTTATTGCTTTAAATGCGTTTTTAGCGCATGATTGTACATTTGAGCTGAATGTGTCAAAATCTTAAAAATTAACAGGTGCCCAAGCAATTTCATGCTAGAATCATCATCCGGATGCCAAAATAAACTAAATACAGCAAAAGATTTGAGTGCACAACGTTTGGTTTAGATTTGACAGCCATAATCAGCAATTGTGTACATTTGAGCTGAATGTGTCAAAATCTTAAAAATTAACAGGTGCCCAAGCAATTTCATGCTAGAATCATCATCCGGATGCCAAAATAAACTAAATACAGCAAAAGATTTGAGTGCACAACGTTTGGTTTAGGTTTGACAGCCATAATCACCTTTTTATTGCTTTAAATGCGTTTTTAGCGCATGATTGTACATTTGAGCTGAATGTGTCAAAATCTTAAAAATTAACAGGTGCCCAAGCAATTTCATGCTAGAATCATCATCCGGATGCCAAAATAAACTAAATACAGCAAAAGATTTGAGTGCACAACGTTTGGTTTAGGTTTGACAGCCATAATCACCTTTTTATTGCTTTAAATGCGTTTTTAGCGCATGATTGTACATTTGAGCTGAATGTGTCAAAATCTTAAAAATTAACAGGTGCCCAAGCAATTTCATGCTAGAATCATCATCCGGATGCCAAAATAAACTAAATACAGCAAAAGATTTGAGTGCACAACGTTTGGTTTAGATTTGACAGCCATAATCAGCAATTGTGTACATTTGAGCTGAATGTGTCAAAATCTTAAAAATTAACAGGTGCCCAAGCAATTTCATGCTAGAATCATCATCCGGATGCCAAAATAAACTAAATACAGCAAAAGATTTGAGTGCACAACGTTTGGTTTAGGTTTGACAGCCATAATCACCTTTTTATTGCTTTAAATGCGTTTTTAGCGCATGATTGTACATTTGAGCTGAATGTGTCAAAATCTTAAAAATTAACAGGTGCCCAAGCAATTTCATGCTAGAATCATCATCCGGATGCCAAAATAAACTAAATACAGCAAAAGATTTGAGTGCACAACGTTTGGTTTAGATTTGACAGCCATAATCAGCAATTGTGTACATTTGAGCTGAATGTGTCAAAATCTTAAAAATTAACAGGTGCCCAAGCAATTTCATGCTAGAATCATCATCCGGATGCCAAAATAAACTAAATACAGCAAAAGATTTGAGTGCACAACGTTTGGTTTAGGTTTGACAGCCATAATCACCTTTTTATTGCTTTAAATGCGTTTTTAGCGCATGATTGTACATTTGAGCTGAATGTGTCAAAATCTTAAAAATTAACAGGTGCCCAAGCAATTTCATGCTAGAATCATCATCCGGATGCCAAAATAAACTAAATACAGCAAAAGATTTGAGTGCACAACGTTTGGTTTAGATTTGACAGCCATAATCAGCAATTGTGTACATTTGAGCTGAATGTGTCAAAATCTTAAAAATTAACAGGTGCCCAAGCAATTTCATGCTAGAATCATCATCCGGATGCCAAAATAAACTAAATACAGCAAAAGATTTGAGTGCACAACGTTTGGTTTAGGTTTGACAGCCATAATCACCTTTTTATTGCTTTAAATGCGTTTTTAGCGCATGATTGTACATTTGAGCTGAATGTGTCAAAATCTTAAAAATTAACAGGTGCCCAAGCAATTTCATGCTAGAATCATCATCCGGATGCCAAAATAAACTAAATACAGCAAAAGATTTGAGTGCACAACGTTTGGTTTAGATTTGACAGCCATAATCAGCAATTGTGTACATTTGAGCTGAATGTGTCAAAATCTTAAAAATTAACAGGTGCCCAAGCAATTTCATGCTAGAATCATCATCCGGATGCCAAAATAAACTAAATACAGCAAAAGATTTGAGTGCACAACGTTTGGTTTAGGTTTGACAGCCATAATCACCTTTTTATTGCTTTAAATGCGTTTTTAGCGCATGATTGTACATTTGAGCTGAATGTGTCAAAATCTTAAAAATTAACAGGTGCCCAAGCAATTTCATGCTAGAATCATCATCCGGATGCCAAAATAAACTAAATACAGCAAAAGATTTGAGTGCACAACGTTTGGTTTAGATTTGACAGCCATAATCAGCAATTGTGTACATTTGAGCTGAATGTGTCAAAATCTTAAAAATTAACAGGTGCCCAAGCAATTTCATGCTAGAATCATCATCCGGATGCCAAAATAAACTAAATACAGCAAAAGATTTGAGTGCACAACGTTTGGTTTAGGTTTGACAGCCATAATCACCTTTTTATTGCTTTAAATGCGTTTTTAGCGCATGATTGTACATTTGAGCTGAATGTGTCAAAATCTTAAAAATTAACAGGTGCCCAAGCAATTTCATGCTAGAATCATCATCCGGATGCCAAAATAAACTAAATACAGCAAAAGATTTGAGTGCACAACGTTTGGTTTAGATTTGACAGCCATAATCAGCAATTGTGTACATTTGAGCTGAATGTGTCAAAATCTTAAAAATTAACAGGTGCCCAAGCAATTTCATGCTAGAATCATCATCCGGATGCCAAAATAAACTAAATACAGCAAAAGATTTGAGTGCACAACGTTTGGTTTAGGTTTGACAGCCATAATCACCTTTTTATTGCTTTAAATGCGTTTTTAGCGCATGATTGTACATTTGAGCTGAATGTGTCAAAATCTTAAAAATTAACAGGTGCCCAAGCAATTTCATGCGAGAATCATCATCCGGATGCCAAAATAAACTAAATACAGCAAAAGATTTGAGTGCACAACGTTTGGTTTAGGTTTGACAGCCATAATCACCTTTTTATTGCTTTAAATGCGTTTTTAGCGCATGATTGTACATTTGAGCTGAATGTGTCAAAATCTTAAAAATTAACAGGTGCCCAAGCAATTTCATGCTAGAATCATCATCCGGATGCCAAAATAAACTAAATACAGCAAAAGATTTGAGTGCACAACGTTTGGTTTAGATTTGACAGCCATAATCAGCAATTGTGTACATTTGAGCTGAATGTGTCAAAATCTTAAAAATTAACAGGTGCCCAAGCAATTTCATGCTAGAATCATCATCCGGATGCCAAAATAAACTAAATACAGCAAAAGATTTGAGTGCACAACGTTTGGTTTAGATTTGACAGCCATAATCAGCAATTGTGTACATTTGAGCTGAATGTGTCAAAATCTTAAAAATTAACAGGTGCCCAAGCAATTTCATGCTAGAATCATCATCCGGATGCCAAAATAAACTAAATACAGCAAAAGATTTGAGTGCACAACGTTTGGTTTAGATTTGACAGCCATAATCAGCAATTGTGTACATTTGAGCTGAATGTGTCAAAATCTTAAAAATTAACAGGTGCCCAAGCAATTTCATGCTAGAATCATCATCCGGATGCCAAAATAAACTAAATACAGCAAAAGATTTGAGTGCACAACGTTTGGTTTAGATTTGACAGCCATAATCAGCAATTGCGTACATTTGAGCTGAATGTGTCAAAATCTTAAAAATTAACAGGTGCCCAAGCAATTTCATGCTAGAATCATCATCCGGATGCCAAAATAAACTAAATACAGCAAAAGATTTGAGTGCACAACGTTTGGTTTAGGTTTGACAGCCATAATCACCTTTTTATTGCTTTAAATGCGTTTTTAGCGCATGATTGTACATTTGAGCTGAATGTGTCAAAATCTTAAAAATTAACAGGTGCCCAAGCAATTTCATGCTAGAATCATCATCCGGATGCCAAAATAAACTAAATACAGCAAAAGATTTGAGTGCACAACGTTTGGTTTAGATTTGACAGCCATAATCAGCAATTGTGTACATTTGAGCTGAATGTGTCAAAATCTTAAAAATTAACAGGTGCCCAAGCAATTTCATGCTAGAATCATCATCCGGATGCCAAAATAAACTAAATACAGCAAAAGATTTGAGTGCACAACGTTTGGTTTAGGTTTGACAGCCATAATCACCTTTTTATTGCTTTAAATGCGTTTTTAGCGCATGATTGTACATTTGAGCTGAATGTGTCAAAATCTTAAAAATTAACAGGTGCCCAAGCAATTTCATGCTAGAATCATCATCCGGATGCCAAAATAAACTAAATACAGCAAAAGATTTGAGTGCACAACGTTTGGTTTAGATTTGACAGCCATAATCAGCAATTGTGTACATTTGAGCTGAATGTGTCAAAATCTTAAAAATTAACAGGTGCCCAAGCAATTTCATGCTAGAATCATCATCCGGATGCCAAAATAAACTAAATACAGCAAAAGATTTGAGTGCACAACGTTTGGTTTAGGTTTGACAGCCATAATCACCTTTTTATTGCTTTAAATGCGTTTTTAGCGCATGATTGTACATTTGAGCTGAATGTGTCAAAATCTTAAAAATTAACAGGTGCCCAAGCAATTTCATGCTAGAATCATCATCCGGATGCCAAAATAAACTAAATACAGCAAAAGATTTGAGTGCACAACGTTTGGTTTAGATTTGACAGCCATAATCAGCAATTGTGTACATTTGAGCTGAATGTGTCAAAATCTTAAAAATTAACAGGTGCCCAAGCAATTTCATGCTAGAATCATCATCCGGATGCCAAAATAAACTAAATACAGCAAAAGATTTGAGTGCACAACGTTTGGTTTAGGTTTGACAGCCATAATCACCTTTTTATTGCTTTAAATGCGTTTTTAGCGCATGATTGTACATTTGAGCTGAATGTGTCAAAATCTTAAAAATTAACAGGTGCCCAAGCAATTTCATGCTAGAATCATCATCCGGATGCCAAAATAAACTAAATACAGCAAAAGATTTGAGTGCACAACGTTTGGTTTAGATTTGACAGCCATAATCAGCAATTGTGTACATTTGAGCTGAATGTGTCAAAATCTTAAAAATTAACAGGTGCCCAAGCAATTTCATGCTAGAATCATCATCCGGATGCCAAAATAAACTAAATACAGCAAAAGATTTGAGTGCACAACGTTTGGTTTAGGTTTGACAGCCATAATCACCTTTTTATTGCTTTAAATGCGTTTTTAGCGCATGATTGTACATTTGAGCTGAATGTGTCAAAATCTTAAAAATTAACAGGTGCCCAAGCAATTTCATGCTAGAATCATCATCCGGATGCCAAAATAAACTAAATACAGCAAAAGATTTGAGTGCACAACGTTTGGTTTAGATTTGACAGCCATAATCAGCAATTGTGTACATTTGAGCTGAATGTGTCAAAATCTTAAAAATTAACAGGTGCCCAAGCAATTTCATGCTAGAATCATCATCCGGATGCCAAAATAAACTAAATACAGCAAAAGATTTGAGTGCACAACGTTTGGTTTAGGTTTGACAGCCATAATCACCTTTTTATTGCTTTAAATGCGTTTTTAGCGCATGATTGTACATTTGAGCTGAATGTGTCAAAATCTTAAAAATTAACAGGTGCCCAAGCAATTTCATGCTAGAATCATCATCCGGATGCCAAAATAAACTAAATACAGCAAAAGATTTGAGTGCACAACGTTTGGTTTAGATTTGACAGCCATAATCAGCAATTGTGTACATTTGAGCTGAATGTGTCAAAATCTTAAAAATTAACAGGTGCCCAAGCAATTTCATGCTAGAATCATCATCCGGATGCCAAAATAAACTAAATACAGCAAAAGATTTGAGTGCACAACGTTTGGTTTAGGTTTGACAGCCATAATCACCTTTTTATTGCTTTAAATGCGTTTTTAGCGCATGATTGTACATTTGAGCTGAATGTGTCAAAATCTTAAAAATTAACAGGTGCCCAAGCAATTTCATGCTAGAATCATCATCCGGATGCCAAAATAAACTAAATACAGCAAAAGATTTGAGTGCACAACGTTTGGTTTAGATTTGACAGCCATAATCAGCAATTGTGTACATTTGAGCTGAATGTGTCAAAATCTTAAAAATTAACAGGTGCCCAAGCAATTTCATGCTAGAATCATCATCCGGATGCCAAAATAAACTAAATACAGCAAAAGATTTGAGTGCACAACGTTTGGTTTAGGTTTGACAGCCATAATCAGCAATTGTGTACATTTGAGCTGAATGTGTCAAAATCTTAAAAATTAACAGGTGCCCAAGCAATTTCATGCTAGAATCATCATCCGGATGCCAAAATAAACTAAATACAGCAAAAGATTTGAGTGCACAACGTTTGGTTTAGATTTGACAGCCATAATCAGCAATTGCGTACATTTGAGCTGAATGTGTCAAAATCTTAAAAATTAACAGGTGCCCAAGCAATTTCATGCTAGAATCATCATCCGGATGCCAAAATAAACTAAATACAGCAAAAGATTTGAGTGCACAACGTTTGGTTTAGGTGTGACAGCCATAATCACCTTTTTATTGCTTTAAATGCGTTTTTAGCGCATGATTGTACATTTGAGCTGAATGTGTCAAAATCTTAAAAATTAACAGGTGCCCAAGCAATTTCATGCTAGAATCATCATCCGGATGCCAAAATAAACTAAATACAGCAAAAGATTTGAGTGCACAACGTTTGGTTTAGATTTGACAGCCATAATCAGCAATTGTGTACATTTGAGCTGAATGTGTCAAAATCTTAAAAATTAACAGGTGCCCAAGCAATTTCATGCTAGAATCATCATCCGGATGCCAAAATAAACTAAATACAGCAAAAGATTTGAGTGCACAACGTTTGGTTTAGGTTTGACAGCCATAATCACCTTTTTATTGCTTTAAATGCGTTTTTAGCGCATGATTGTACATTTGAGCTGAATGTGTCAAAATCTTAAAAATTAACAGGTGCCCAAGCAATTTCATGCGAGAATCATCATCCGGATGCCAAAATAAACTAAATACAGCAAAAGATTTGAGTGCACAACGTTTGGTTTAGGTTTGACAGCCATAATCACCTTTTTATTGCTTTAAATGCGTTTTTAGCGCATGATTGTACATTTGAGCTGAATGTGTCAAAATCTTAAAAATTAACAGGTGCCCAAGCAATTTCATGCTAGAATCATCATCCGGATGCCAAAATAAACTAAATACAGCAAAAGATTTGAGTGCACAACGTTTGGTTTAGATTTGACAGCCATAATCAGCAATTGTGTACATTTGAGCTGAATGTGTCAAAATCTTAAAAATTAACAGGTGCCCAAGCAATTTCATGCTAGAATCATCATCCGGATGCCAAAATAAACTAAATACAGCAAAAGATTTGAGTGCACAACGTTTGGTTTAGGTTTGACAGCCATAATCACCTTTTTATTGCTTTAAATGCGTTTTTAGCGCATGATTGTACATTTGAGCTGAATGTGTCAAAATCTTAAAAATTAACAGGTGCCCAAGCAATTTCATGCTAGAATCATCATCCGGATGCCAAAATAAACTAAATACAGCAAAAGATTTGAGTGCACAACGTTTGGTTTAGATTTGACAGCCATAATCAGCAATTGTGTACATTTGAGCTGAATGTGTCAAAATCTTAAAAATTAACAGGTGCCCAAGCAATTTCATGCTAGAATCATCATCCGGATGCCAAAATAAACTAAATACAGCAAAAGATTTGAGTGCACAACGTTTGGTTTAGGTTTGACAGCCATAATCACCTTTTTATTGCTTTAAATGCGTTTTTAGCGCATGATTGTACATTTGAGCTGAATGTGTCAAAATCTTAAAAATTAACAGGTGCCCAAGCAATTTCATGCTAGAATCATCATCCGGATGCCAAAATAAACTAAATACAGCAAAAGATTTGAGTGCACAACGTTTGGTTTAGATTTGACAGCCATAATCAGCAATTGTGTACATTTGAGCTGAATGTGTCAAAATCTTAAAAATTAACAGGTGCCCAAGCAATTTCATGCTAGAATCATCATCCGGATGCCAAAATAAACTAAATACAGCAAAAGATTTGAGTGCACAACGTTTGGTTTAGGTTTGACAGCCATAATCACCTTTTTATTGCTTTAAATGCGTTTTTAGCGCATGATTGTACATTTGAGCTGAATGTGTCAAAATCTTAAAAATTAACAGGTGCCCAAGCAATTTCATGCTAGAATCATCATCCGGATGCCAAAATAAACTAAATACAGCAAAAGATTTGAGTGCACAACGTTTGGTTTAGATTTGACAGCCATAATCAGCAATTGTGTACATTTGAGCTGAATGTGTCAAAATCTTAAAAATTAACAGGTGCCCAAGCAATTTCATGCTAGAATCATCATCCGGATGCCAAAATAAACTAAATACAGCAAAAGATTTGAGTGCACAACGTTTGGTTTAGGTTTGACAGCCATAATCACCTTTTTATTGCTTTAAATGCGTTTTTAGCGCATGATTGTACATTTGAGCTGAATGTGTCAAAATCTTAAAAATTAACAGGTGCCCAAGCAATTTCATGCTAGAATCATCATCCGGATGCCAAAATAAACTAAATACAGCAAAAGATTTGAGTGCACAACGTTTGGTTTAGATTTGACAGCCATAATCAGCAATTGTGTACATTTGAGCTGAATGTGTCAAAATCTTAAAAATTAACAGGTGCCCAAGCAATTTCATGCTAGAATCATCATCCGGATGCCAAAATAAACTAAATACAGCAAAAGATTTGAGTGCACAACGTTTGGTTTAGGTTTGACAGCCATAATCACCTTTTTATTGCTTTAAATGCGTTTTTAGCGCATGATTGTACATTTGAGCTGAATGTGTCAAAATCTTAAAAATTAACAGGTGCCCAAGCAATTTCATGCTAGAATCATCATCCGGATGCCAAAATAAACTAAATACAGCAAAAGATTTGAGTGCACAACGTTTGGTTTAGATTTGACAGCCATAATCAGCAATTGTGTACATTTGAGCTGAATGTGTCAAAATCTTAAAAATTAACAGGTGCCCAAGCAATTTCATGCTAGAATCATCATCCGGATATCAAAATAAACTAAATACAGCAAAAGATTTGAGTGCACAACGTTTGGTTTAGGTTTGACAGCCATAATCAGCAATTGTGTACATTTGAGCTGAATGTGTCAAAATCTTAAAAATTAACAGGTGCCCAAGCAATTTCATGCTAGAATCATCATCCGGATGCCAAAATAAACTAAATACAGCAAAAGATTTGAGTGCACAACGTTTGGTTTAGATTTGACAGCCATAATCAGCAATTGCGTACATTTGAGCTGAATGTGTCAAAATCTTAAAAATTAACAGGTGCCCAAGCAATTTCATGCTAGAATCATCATCCGGATGCCAAAATAAACTAAATACAGCAAAAGATTTGAGTGCACAACGTTTGGTTTAGGTGTGACAGCCATAATCACCTTTTTATTGCTTTAAATGCGTTTTTAGCGCATGATTGTACATTTGAGCTGAATGTGTCAAAATCTTAAAAATTAACAGGTGCCCAAGCAATTTCATGCTAGAATCATCATCCGGATGCCAAAATAAACTAAATACAGCAAAAGATTTGAGTGCACAACGTTTGGTTTAGATTTGACAGCCATAATCAGCAATTGTGTACATTTGAGCTGAATGTGTCAAAATCTTAAAAATTAACAGGTGCCCAAGCAATTTCATGCTAGAATCATCATCCGGATGCCAAAATAAACTAAATACAGCAAAAGATTTGAGTGCACAACGTTTGGTTTAGGTTTGACAGCCATAATCACCTTTTTATTGCTTTAAATGCGTTTTTAGCGCATGATTGTACATTTGAGCTGAATGTGTCAAAATCTTAAAAATTAACAGGTGCCCAAGCAATTTCATGCGAGAATCATCATCCGGATGCCAAAATAAACTAAATACAGCAAAAGATTTGAGTGCACAACGTTTGGTTTAGGTTTGACAGCCATAATCACCTTTTTATTGCTTTAAATGCGTTTTTAGCGCATGATTGTACATTTGAGCTGAATGTGTCAAAATCTTAAAAATTAACAGGTGCCCAAGCAATTTCATGCTAGAATCATCATCCGGATGCCAAAATAAACTAAATACAGCAAAAGATTTGAGTGCACAACGTTTGGTTTAGATTTGACAGCCATAATCAGCAATTGTGTACATTTGAGCTGAATGTGTCAAAATCTTAAAAATTAACAGGTGCCCAAGCAATTTCATGCTAGAATCATCATCCGGATGCCAAAATAAACTAAATACAGCAAAAGATTTGAGTGCACAACGTTTGGTTTAGGTTTGACAGCCATAATCACCTTTTTATTGCTTTAAATGCGTTTTTAGCGCATGATTGTACATTTGAGCTGAATGTGTCAAAATCTTAAAAATTAACAGGTGCCCAAGCAATTTCATGCTAGAATCATCATCCGGATGCCAAAATAAACTAAATACAGCAAAAGATTTGAGTGCACAACGTTTGGTTTAGATTTGACAGCCATAATCAGCAATTGTGTACATTTGAGCTGAATGTGTCAAAATCTTAAAAATTAACAGGTGCCCAAGCAATTTCATGCTAGAATCATCATCCGGATGCCAAAATAAACTAAATACAGCAAAAGATTTGAGTGCACAACGTTTGGTTTAGGTTTGACAGCCATAATCACCTTTTTATTGCTTTAAATGCGTTTTTAGCGCATGATTGTACATTTGAGCTGAATGTGTCAAAATCTTAAAAATTAACAGGTGCCCAAGCAATTTCATGCTAGAATCATCATCCGGATGCCAAAATAAACTAAATACAGCAAAAGATTTGAGTGCACAACGTTTGGTTTAGATTTGACAGCCATAATCAGCAATTGTGTACATTTGAGCTGAATGTGTCAAAATCTTAAAAATTAACAGGTGCCCAAGCAATTTCATGCTAGAATCATCATCCGGATGCCAAAATAAACTAAATACAGCAAAAGATTTGAGTGCACAACGTTTGGTTTAGGTTTGACAGCCATAATCACCTTTTTATTGCTTTAAATGCGTTTTTAGCGCATGATTGTACATTTGAGCTGAATGTGTCAAAATCTTAAAAATTAACAGGTGCCCAAGCAATTTCATGCTAGAATCATCATCCGGATGCCAAAATAAACTAAATACAGCAAAAGATTTGAGTGCACAACGTTTGGTTTAGATTTGACAGCCATAATCAGCAATTGTGTACATTTGAGCTGAATGTGTCAAAATCTTAAAAATTAACAGGTGCCCAAGCAATTTCATGCTAGAATCATCATCCGGATGCCAAAATAAACTAAATACAGCAAAAGATTTGAGTGCACAACGTTTGGTTTAGGTTTGACAGCCATAATCACCTTTTTATTGCTTTAAATGCGTTTTTAGCGCATGATTGTACATTTGAGCTGAATGTGTCAAAATCTTAAAAATTAACAGGTGCCCAAGCAATTTCATGCTAGAATCATCATCCGGATGCCAAAATAAACTAAATACAGCAAAAGATTTGAGTGCACAACGTTTGGTTTAGATTTGACAGCCATAATCAGCAATTGTGTACATTTGAGCTGAATGTGTCAAAATCTTAAAAATTAACAGGTGCCCAAGCAATTTCATGCTAGAATCATCATCCGGATGCCAAAATAAACTAAATACAGCAAAAGATTTGAGTGCACAACGTTTGGTTTAGGTTTGACAGCCATAATCACCTTTTTATTGCTTTAAATGCGTTTTTAGCGCATGATTGTACATTTGAGCTGAATGTGTCAAAATCTTAAAAATTAACAGGTGCCCAAGCAATTTCATGCTAGAATCATCATCCGGATGCCAAAATAAACTAAATACAGCAAAAGATTTGAGTGCACAACGTTTGGTTTAGATTTGACAGCCATAATCAGCAATTGTGTACATTTGAGCTGAATGTGTCAAAATCTTAAAAATTAACAGGTGCCCAAGCAATTTCATGCTAGAATCATCATCCGGATGCCAAAATAAACTAAATACAGCAAAAGATTTGAGTGCACAACGTTTGGTTTAGGTTTGACAGCCATAATCACCTTTTTATTGCTTTAAATGCGTTTGTAGCGCATGATTGTACATTTTAGCTGAATGTGTCAAAATCTTAAAAATTAACAGGTGCCCAAGCAATTTCATGCTAGAATCATCATCCGGATGCCAAAATAAACTAAATACAGCAAAAGATTTGAGTGCACAACGTTTGGTTTAGATTTGACAGCCATAATCAGCAATTGTGTACATTTGAGCTGAATGTGTCAAAATCTTAAAAATTAACAGGTGCCCAAGCAATTTCATGCTAGAATCATCATCCGGATGCCAAAATAAACTAAATACAGCAAAAGATTTGAGTGCACAACGTTTGGTTTAGATTTGACAGCCATAATCAGCAATTGTGTACATTTGAGCTGAATGTGTCAAAATCTTAAAAATTAACAGGTGCCCAAGCAATTTCATGCTAGAATCATCATCCGGATGCCAAAATAAACTAAATACAGCAAAAGATTTGAGTGCACAACGTTTGGTTTAGATTTGACAGCCATAATCAGCAATTGCGTACATTTGAGCTGAATGTGTCAAAATCTTAAAAATTAACAGGTGCCCAAGCAATTTCATGCTAGAATCATCATCCGGATGCCAAAATAAACTAAATACAGCAAAAGATTTGAGTGCACAACGTTTGGTTTAGGTTTGACAGCCATAATCACCTTTTTATTGCTTTAAATGCGTTTTTAGCGCATGATTGTACATTTGAGCTGAATGTGTCAAAATCTTAAAAATTAACAGGTGCCCAAGCAATTTCATGCTAGAATCATCATCCGGATGCCAAAATAAACTAAATACAGCAAAAGATTTGAGTGCACAACGTTTGGTTTAGATTTGACAGCCATAATCAGCAATTGTGTACATTTGAGCTGAATGTGTCAAAATCTTAAAAATTAACAGGTGCCCAAGCAATTTCATGCTAGAATCATCATCCGGATGCCAAAATAAACTAAATACAGCAAAAGATTTGAGTGCACAACGTTTGGTTTAGGTTTGACAGCCATAATCACCTTTTTATTGCTTTAAATGCGTTTTTAGCGCATGATTGTACATTTGAGCTGAATGTGTCAAAATCTTAAAAATTAACAGGTGCCCAAGCAATTTCATGCTAGAATCATCATCCGGATGCCAAAATAAACTAAATACAGCAAAAGATTTGAGTGCACAACGTTTGGTTTAGATTTGACAGCCATAATCAGCAATTGTGTACATTTGAGCTGAATGTGTCAAAATCTTAAAAATTAACAGGTGCCCAAGCAATTTCATGCTAGAATCATCATCCGGATGCCAAAATAAACTAAATACAGCAAAAGATTTGAGTGCACAACGTTTGGTTTAGGTTTGACAGCCATAATCACCTTTTTATTGCTTTAAATGCGTTTTTAGCGCATGATTGTACATTTGAGCTGAATGTGTCAAAATCTTAAAAATTAACAGGTGCCCAAGCAATTTCATGCTAGAATCATCATCCGGATGCCAAAATAAACTAAATACAGCAAAAGATTTGAGTGCACAACGTTTGGTTTAGATTTGACAGCCATAATCAGCAATTGTGTACATTTGAGCTGAATGTGTCAAAATCTTAAAAATTAACAGGTGCCCAAGCAATTTCATGCTAGAATCATCATCCGGATGCCAAAATAAACTAAATACAGCAAAAGATTTGAGTGCACAACGTTTGGTTTAGGTTTGACAGCCATAATCACCTTTTTATTGCTTTAAATGCGTTTTTAGCGCATGATTGTACATTTGAGCTGAATGTGTCAAAATCTTAAAAATTAACAGGTGCCCAAGCAATTTCATGCGAGAATCATCATCCGGATGCCAAAATAAACTAAATACAGCAAAAGATTTGAGTGCACAACGTTTGGTTTAGGTTTGACAGCCATAATCACCTTTTTATTGCTTTAAATGCGTTTTTAGCGCATGATTGTACATTTGAGCTGAATGTGTCAAAATCTTAAAAATTAACAGGTGCCCAAGCAATTTCATGCTAGAATCATCATCCGGATGCCAAAATAAACTAAATACAGCAAAAGATTTGAGTGCACAACGTTTGGTTTAGATTTGACAGCCATAATCAGCAATTGTGTACATTTGAGCTGAATGTGTCAAAATCTTAAAAATTAACAGGTGCCCAAGCAATTTCATGCTAGAATCATCATCCGGATGCCAAAATAAACTAAATACAGCAAAAGATTTGAGTGCACAACGTTTGGTTTAGATTTGACAGCCATAATCAGCAATTGTGTACATTTGAGCTGAATGTGTCAAAATCTTAAAAATTAACAGGTGCCCAAGCAATTTCATGCTAGAATCATCATCCGGATGCCAAAATAAACTAAATACAGCAAAAGATTTGAGTGCACAACGTTTGGTTTAGATTTGACAGCCATAATCAGCAATTGCGTACATTTGAGCTGAATGTGTCAAAATCTTAAAAATTAACAGGTGCCCAAGCAATTTCATGCTAGAATCATCATCCGGATGCCAAAATAAACTAAATACAGCAAAAGATTTGAGTGCACAACGTTTGGTTTAGGTTTGACAGCCATAATCACCTTTTTATTGCTTTAAATGCGTTTTTAGCGCATGATTGTACATTTGAGCTGAATGTGTCAAAATCTTAAAAATTAACAGGTGCCCAAGCAATTTCATGCTAGAATCATCATCCGGATGCCAAAATAAACTAAATACAGCAAAAGATTTGAGTGCACAACGTTTGGTTTAGATTTGACAGCCATAATCAGCAATTGTGTACATTTGAGCTGAATGTGTCAAAATCTTAAAAATTAACAGGTGCCCAAGCAATTTCATGCTAGAATCATCATCCGGATGCCAAAATAAACTAAATACAGCAAAAGATTTGAGTGCACAACGTTTGGTTTAGGTTTGACAGCCATAATCACCTTTTTATTGCTTTAAATGCGTTTTTAGCGCATGATTGTACATTTGAGCTGAATGTGGCAAAATCTTAAAAATTAACAGGTGCCCAAGCAATTTCATGCTAGAATCATCATCCGGATGCCAAAATAAACTAAATACAGCAAAAGATTTGAGTGCACAACGTTTGGTTTAGATTTGACAGCCATAATCAGCAATTGTGTACATTTGAGCTGAATGTGTCAAAATCTTAAAAATTAACAGGTGCCCAAGCAATTTCATGCTAGAATCATCATCCGGATGCCAAAATAAACTAAATACAGCAAAAGATTTGAGTGCACAACGTTTGGTTTAGGTTTGACAGCCATAATCACCTTTTTATTGCTTTAAATGCGTTTTTAGCGCATGATTGTACATTTGAGCTGAATGTGTCAAAATCTTAAAAATTAACAGGTGCCCAAGCAATTTCATGCTAGAATCATCATCCGGATGCCAAAATAAACTAAATACAGCAAAAGATTTGAGTGCACAACGTTTGGTTTAGATTTGACAGCCATAATCAGCAATTGTGTACATTTGAGCTGAATGTGTCAAAATCTTAAAAATTAACAGGTGCCCAAGCAATTTCATGCTAGAATCATCATCCGGATGCCAAAATAAACTAAATACAGCAAAAGATTTGAGTGCACAACGTTTGGTTTAGGTTTGACAGCCACAATCACCTTTTTATTGCTTTAAATGCGTTTTTAGCGCATGATTGTACATTTGAGCTGAATGTGTCAAAATCTTAAAAATTAACAGGTGCCCAAGCAATTTCATGCTAGAATCATCATCCGGATGCCAAAATAAACTAAATACAGCAAAAGATTTGCCATAATCACCTTTTTATTGCTTTAAATGCGTTTTTAGCGCATGATTGTACATTTGAGCTGAATGTGTCAAAATCTTAAAAATTAACAGGTGCCCAAGCAATTTCATGCTAGAATCATCATCCGGATGCCAAAATAAACTAAATACAGCAAAAGATTTGAGTGCACAACGTTTGGTTTAGGTTTGACAGCCATAATCACCTTTTTATTGCTTTAAATGCGTTTTTAGCGCATGATTGTACATTTGAGCTGAATGTGTCAAAATCTTAAAAATTAACAGGTGCCCAAGCAATTTCATGCTAGAATCATCATCCGGATGCCAAAATAAACTAAATACAGCAAAAGATTTGAGTGCACAACGTTTGGTTTAGATTTGACAGCCATAATCAGCAATTGTGTACATTTGAGCTGAATGTGTCAAAATCTTAAAAATTAACAGGTGCCCAAGCAATTTCATGCTAGAATCATCATCCGGATGCCAAAATAAACTAAATACAGCAAAAGATTTGAGTGCACAACGTTTGGTTTAGGTTTGACAGCCATAATCACCTTTTTATTGCTTTAAATGCGTTTTTAGCGCATGATTGTACATTTGAGCTGAATGTGTCAAAATCTTAAAAATTAACAGGTGCCCAAGCAATTTCATGCTAGAATCATCATCCGGATGCCAAAATAAACTAAATACAGCAAAAGATTTGAGTGCACAACGTTTGGTTTAGATTTGACAGCCATAATCAGCAATTGTGTACATTTGAGCTGAATGTGTCAAAATCTTAAAAATTAACAGGTGCCCAAGCAATTTCATGCTAGAATCATCATCCGGATGCCAAAATAAACTAAATACAGCAAAAGATTTGAGTGCACAACGTTTGGTTTAGATTTGACAGCCATAATCAGCAATTGTGTACATTTGAGCTGAATGTGTCAAAATCTTAAAAATTAACAGGTGCCCAAGCAATTTCATGCTAGAATCATCATCCGGATGCCAAAATAAACTAAATACAGCAAAAGATTTGAGTGCACAACGTTTGGTTTAGATTTGACAGCCATAATCAGCAATTGCGTACATTTGAGCTGAATGTGTCAAAATCTTAAAAATTAACAGGTGCCCAAGCAATTTCATGC
Organism: Festucalex cinctus; assembly: GCF_051991245.1. NCBI lineage: Eukaryota > Metazoa > Chordata > Actinopteri > Syngnathiformes > Syngnathidae > Festucalex > Festucalex cinctus. Next base: position 104,920 of record NW_027520306.1, on the reverse strand, counting down.
TAGAATCATCATCCGGATGCCAAAATAAACTAAATACAGCAAAAGATTTGAGTGCACAACGTTTGGTTTAGGTTTGACAGCCATAATCACCTTTTTATTGCTTTAAATGCGTTTTTAGCGCATGATTGTACATTTGAGCTGAATGTGTCAAAATCTTAAAAATTAACAGGTGCCCAAGCAATTTCATGCTAGAATCATCATCCGGATGCCAAAATAAACTAAATACAGCAAAAGATTTGAGTGCACAACGTTTGGTTTAGATTTGACAGCCATAATCAGCAATTGTGTACATTTGAGCTGAATGTGTCAAAATCTTAAAAATTAACAGGTGCCCAAGCAATTTCATGCTAGAATCATCATCCGGATGCCAAAATAAACTAAATACAGCAAAAGATTTGAGTGCACAACGTTTGGTTTAGGTTTGACAGCCATAATCACCTTTTTATTGCTTTAAATGCGTTTTTAGCGCATGATTGTACATTTGAGCTGAATGTGTCAAAATCTTAAAAATTAACAGGTGCCCAAGCAATTTCATGCTAGAATCATCATCCGGATGCCAAAATAAACTAAATACAGCAAAAGATTTGAGTGCACAACGTTTGGTTTAGATTTGACAGCCATAATCAGCAATTGTGTACATTTGAGCTGAATGTGTCAAAATCTTAAAAATTAACAGGTGCCCAAGCAATTTCATGCTAGAATCATCATCCGGATGCCAAAATAAACTAAATACAGCAAAAGATTTGAGTGCACAACGTTTGGTTTAGGTTTGACAGCCATAATCACCTTTTTATTGCTTTAAATGCGTTTTTAGCGCATGATTGTACATTTGAGCTGAATGTGTCAAAATCTTAAAAATTAACAGGTGCCCAAGCAATTTCATGCTAGAATCATCATCCGGATGCCAAAATAAACTAAATACAGCAAAAGATTTGAGTGCACAACGTTTGGTTTAGATTTGACAGCCATAATCAGCAATTGTGTACATTTGAGCTGAATGTGTCAAAATCTTAAAAATTAACAGGTGCCCTAGCAATTTCATGCTAGAATCATCATCCGGATGCCAAAATAAACTAAATACAGCAAAAGATTTGAGTGCACAACGTTTGGTTTAGGTTTGACAGCCATAATCACCTTTTTATTGCTTTAAATGCGTTTTTAGCGCATGATTGTACATTTGAGCTGAATGTGTCAAAATCTTAAAAATTAACAGGTGCCCAAGCAATTTCATGCTAGAATCATCATCCGGATGCCAAAATAAACAAAATACAGCAAAGGATTTGAGTGCACAACGTTTGGTTTAGATTTGACAGCCATAATCAGCAATTGTGTACATTTGAGCTGAATGTGTCAAATTATTAAAAATTAACAGGTGCCCAAGCAATTTCATGCTAGAATCATCATCCGGATGCCAAAATAAACTAAATACAGCAAAAGATTTGAGTGCACAACGTTTGGTTTAGGTTTGACAGCCATAATCACCTTTTTATTGCTTTAAATGCGTTTTTAGCGCATGATTGTACATTTGAGCTGAATGTGTCAAAATCTTAAAAATTAACAGGTGCCCAAGCAATTTCATGCTAGAATCATCATCCGGATGCCAAAATAAACTAAATACAGCAAAAGATTTGAGTGCACAACGTTTGGTTTAAATTTGACAGCCATAATCAGCAATTGTGTACATTTGAGCTGAATGTGTCAAAATCTTAAAAATTAACAGGTGCCCAAGCAATTTCATGCTAGAATCATCATCCGGATGCCAAAATAAACTAAATACAGCAAAAGATTTGAGTGCACAACGTTTGGTTTAGGTTTGACAGCCATAATCACCTTTTTATTGCTTTAAATGCGTTTTTAGCGCATGATTGTACATTTGAGCTGAATGTGTCAAAATCTTAAAAATTAACAGGTGCCCAAGCAATTTCATGCTAGAATCATCATCCGGATGCCAAAATAAACTAAATACAGCAAAAGATTTGAGTGCACAACGTTTGGTTTAGATTTGACAGCCATAATCAGCAATTGTGTACATTTGAGCTGAATGTGTCAAAATCTTAAAAATTAACAGGTGCCCAAGCAATTTCATGCTAGAATCATCATCCGGATGCCAAAATAAACTAAATACAGCAAAAGATTTGAGTGCACAACGTTTGGTTTAGGTTTGACAGCCATAATCACCTTTTTATTGCTTTAAATGCGTTTTTAGCGCATGATTGTACATTTGAGCTGAATGTGTCAAAATCTTAAAAATTAACAGGTGCCCAAGCAATTTCATGCTAGAATCATCATCCGGATGCCAAAATAAACTAAATACAGCAAAAGATTTGAGTGCACAACGTTTGGTTTAGATTTGACAGCCATAATCAGCAATTGTGTACATTTGAGCTGAATGTGTCAAAATCTTAAAAATTAACAGGTGCCCAAGCAATTTCATGCTAGAATCATCATCCGGATGCCAAAATAAACTAAATACAGCAAAAGATTTGAGTGCACAACGTTTGGTTTAGGTTTGACAGCCATAATCAGCAATTGTGTACATTTGAGCTGAATGTGTCAAAATCTTAAAAATTAACAGGTGCCCAAGCAATTTCATGCTAGAATCATCATCCGGATGCCAAAATAAACTAAATACAGCAAAAGATTTGAGTGCACAACGTTTGGTTTAGGTTTGACAGCCATAATCACCTTTTTATTGCTTTAAATGCGTTTTTAGCGCATGATTGTACATTTGAGCTGAATGTGTCAAAATCTTAAAAATTAACAGGTGCCCAAGCAATTTCATGCTAGAATCATCATCCGGATGCCAAAATAAACTAAATACAGCAAAAGATTTGAGTGCACAACGTTTGGTTTAGAATTGACAGCCATAATCAGCAATTGTGTACATTTGAGCTGAATGTGTCAAAATCTTAAAAATTAACAGGTGCCCAAGCAATTTCATGCTAGAATCATCATCCGGATGCCAAAATAAACTAAATACAGCAAAAGATTTGAGTGCACAACGTTTGGTTTAGGTTTGACAGCCATAATCACCTTTTTATTGCTTTAAATGCGTTTTTAGCGCATGATTGTACATTTGAGCTGAATGTGTCAAAATCTTAAAAATTAACAGGTGCCCAAGCAATTTCATGCTAGAATCATCATCCGGATGCCAAAATAAACTAAATACAGCAAAAGATTTGAGTGCACAACGTTTGGTTTAGATTTGACAGCCATAATCAGCAATTGTGTACATTTGAGCTGAATGTGTCAAAATCTTAAAAATTAACAGGTGCCCAAGCAATTTCATGCTAGAATCATCATCCGGATGCCAAAATAAACTAAATACAGCAAAAGATTTGAGTGCACAACGTTTGGTTTAGGTTTGACAGCCATAATCACCTTTTTATTGCTTTAAATGCGTTTTTAGCGCATGATTGTACATTTGAGCTGAATGTGTCAAAATCTTAAAAATTAACAGGTGCCCAAGCAATTTCATGCTAGAATCATCATCCGGATGCCAAAATAAACTAAATACAGCAAAAGATTTGAGTGCACAACGTTTGGTTTAGGTTTGACAGCCAATCACCTTTTTATTGCTTTAAATGCGTTTTTAGCGCATGATTGTACATTTGAGCTGAATGTGTCAAAATCTTAAAAATTAACAGGTGCCCAAGCAATTTCATGCTAGAATCATCATCCGGATGCCAAAATAAACTAAATACAGCAAAAGATTTGAGTGCACAACGTTTGGTTTAGATTTGACAGCCATAATCAGCAATTGTGTACATTTGAGCTGAATGTGTCAAAATCTTAAAAATTAACAGGTGCCCAAGCAATTTCATGCTAGAATCATCATCCGGATGCCAAAATAAACTAAATACAGCAAAAGATTTGAGTGCACAACGTTTGGTTTAGGTTTGACAGCCATAATCACCTTTTTATTGCTTTAAATGCGTTTTTAGCGCATGATTGTACATTTGAGCTGAATGTGTCAAAATCTTAAAAATTAACAGGTGCCCAAGCAATTTCATGCTAGAATCATCATCCGGATGCCAAAATAAACTAAATACAGCAAAAGATTTGAGTGCACAACGTTTGGTTTAGATTTGACAGCCATAATCAGCAATTGTGTACATTTGAGCTGAATGTGTCAAAATCTTAAAAATTAACAGGTGCCCTAGCAATTTCATGCTAGAATCATCATCCGGATGCCAAAATAAACTAAATACAGCAAAAGATTTGAGTGCACAACGTTTGGTTTAGGTTTGACAGCCATAATCACCTTTTTATTGCTTTAAATGCGTTTTTAGCGCATGATTGTACATTTGAGCTGAATGTGTCAAAATCTTAAAAATTAACAGGTGCCCAAGCAATTTCATGCTAGAATCATCATCCGGATGCCAAAATAAACAAAATACAGCAAAAGATTTGAGTGCACAACGTTTGGTTTAGATTTGACAGCCATAATCAGCAATTGTGTACATTTGAGCTGAATGTGTCAAATTATTAAAAATTAACAGGTGCCCAAGCAATTTCATGCTAGAATCATCATCCGGATGCCAAAATAAACTAAATACAGCAAAAGATTTGAGTGCACAACGTTTGGTTTAGGTTTGACAGCCATAATCACCTTTTTATTGCTTTAAATGCGTTTTTAGCGCATGATTGTACATTTGAGCTGAATGTGTCAAAATCTTAAAAATTAACAGGTGCCCAAGCAATTTCATGCTAGAATCATCATCCGGATGCCAAAATAAACTAAATACAGCAAAAGATTTGAGTGCACAACGTTTGGTTTAGGTTTGACAGCCAATCACCTTTTTATTGCTTTAAATGCGTTTTTAGCGCATGATTGTACATTTGAGCTGAATGTGTCAAAATCTTAAAAATTAACAGGTGCCCAAGCAATTTCATGCTAGAATCATCATCCGGATGCCAAAATAAACTAAATACAGCAAAAGATTTGAGTGCACAACGTTTGGTTTAGGTTTGACAGCCATAATCACCTTTTTATTGCTTTAAATGCGTTTTTAGCGCATGATTGTACATTTGAGCTGAATGTGTCAAAATCTTAAAAATTAACAGGTGCCCAAGCAATTTCATGCTAGAATCATCATCCGGATGCCAAAATAAACTAAATACAGCAAAAGATTTGAGTGCACAACGTTTGGTTTAGATTTGACAGCCATAATCAGCAATTGTGTACATTTGAGCTGAATGTGTCAAAATCTTAAAAATTAACAGGTGCCCAAGCAATTTCATGCTAGAATCATCATCCGGATGCCAAAATAAACTAAATACAGCAAAAGATTTGAGTGCACAACGTTTGGTTTAGGTTTGACAGCCATAATCAGCAATTGTGTACATTTGAGCTGAATGTGTCAAAATCTTAAAAATTAACAGGTGCCCAAGCAATTTCATGCTAGAATCATCATCCGGATGCCAAAATAAACTAAATACAGCAAAAGATTTGAGTGCACAACGTTTGGTTTAGGTTTGACAGCCATAATCACCTTTTTATTGCTTTAAATGCGTTTTTAGCGCATGATTGTACATTTGAGCTGAATGTGTCAAAATCTTAAAAATTAACAGGTGCCCAAGCAATTTCATGCTAGAATCATCATCCGGATGCCAAAATAAACTAAATACAGCAAAAGATTTGAGTGCACAACGTTTGGTTTAGAATTGACAGCCATAATCAGCAATTGTGTACATTTGAGCTGAATGTGTCAAAATCTTAAAAATTAACAGGTGCCCAAGCAATTTCATGCTAGAATCATCATCCGGATGCCAAAATAAACTAAATACAGCAAAAGATTTGAGTGCACAACGTTTGGTTTAGGTTTGACAGCCATAATCACCTTTTTATTGCTTTAAATGCGTTTTTAGCGCATGATTGTACATTTGAGCTGAATGTGTCAAAATCTTAAAAATTAACAGGTGCCCAAGCAATTTCATGCTAGAATCATCATCCGGATGCCAAAATAAACTAAATACAGCAAAAGATTTGAGTGCACAACGTTTGGTTTAGATTTGACAGCCATAATCAGCAATTGTGTACATTTGAGCTGAATGTGTCAAAATCTTAAAAATTAACAGGTGCCCAAGCAATTTCATGCTAGAATCATCATCCGGATGCCAAAATAAACTAAATACAGCAAAAGATTTGAGTGCACAACGTTTGGTTTAGGTTTGACAGCCATAATCACCTTTTTATTGCTTTAAATGCGTTTTTAGCGCATGATTGTACATTTGAGCTGAATGTGTCAAAATCTTAAAAATTAACAGGTGCCCAAGCAATTTCATGCTAGAATCATCATCCGGATGCCAAAATAAACTAAATACAGCAAAAGATTTGAGTGCACAACGTTTGGTTTAGGTTTGACAGCCAATCACCTTTTTATTGCTTTAAATGCGTTTTTAGCGCATGATTGTACATTTGAGCTGAATGTGTCAAAATCTTAAAAATTAACAGGTGCCCAAGCAATTTCATGCTAGAATCATCATCCGGATGCCAAAATAAACTAAATACAGCAAAAGATTTGAGTGCACAACGTTTGGTTTAGATTTGACAGCCATAATCAGCAATTGTGTACATTTGAGCTGAATGTGTCAAAATCTTAAAAATTAACAGGTGCCCAAGCAATTTCATGCTAGAATCATCATCCGGATGCCAAAATAAACTAAATACAGCAAAAGATTTGAGTGCACAACGTTTGGTTTAGGTTTGACAGCCATAATCACCTTTTTATTGCTTTAAATGCGTTTTTAGCGCATGATTGTACATTTGAGCTGAATGTGTCAAAATCTTAAAAATTAACAGGTGCCCAAGCAATTTCATGCTAGAATCATCATCCGGATGCCAAAATAAACTAAATACAGCAAAAGATTTGAGTGCACAACGTTTGGTTTAGATTTGACAGCCATAATCAGCAATTGTGTACATTTGAGCTGAATGTGTCAAAATCTTAAAAATTAACAGGTGCCCTAGCAATTTCATGCTAGAATCATCATCCGGATGCCAAAATAAACTAAATACAGCAAAAGATTTGAGTGCACAACGTTTGGTTTAGGTTTGACAGCCATAATCACCTTTTTATTGCTTTAAATGCGTTTTTAGCGCATGATTGTACATTTGAGCTGAATGTGTCAAAATCTTAAAAATTAACAGGTGCCCAAGCAATTTCATGCTAGAATCATCATCCGGATGCCAAAATAAACAAAATACAGCAAAAGATTTGAGTGCACAACGTTTGGTTTAGATTTGACAGCCATAATCAGCAATTGTGTACATTTGAGCTGAATGTGTCAAATTATTAAAAATTAACAGGTGCCCAAGCAATTTCATGCTAGAATCATCATCCGGATGCCAAAATAAACTAAATACAGCAAAAGATTTGAGTGCACAACGTTTGGTTTAGGTTTGACAGCCATAATCACCTTTTTATTGCTTTAAATGCGTTTTTAGCGCATGATTGTACATTTGAGCTGAATGTGTCAAAATCTTAAAAATTAACAGGTGCCCAAGCAATTTCATGCTAGAATCATCATCCGGATGCCAAAATAAACTAAATACAGCAAAAGATTTGAGTGCACAACGTTTGGTTTAAATTTGACAGCCATAATCAGCAATTGTGTACATTTGAGCTGAATGTGTCAAAATCTTAAAAATTAACAGGTGCCCAAGCAATTTCATGCTAGAATCATCATCCGGATGCCAAAATAAACTAAATACAGCAAAAGATTTGAGTGCACAACGTTTGGTTTAGGTTTGACAGCCATAATCACCTTTTTATTGCTTTAAATGCGTTTTTAGCGCATGATTGTACATTTGAGCTGAATGTGTCAAAATCTTAAAAATTAACAGGTGCCCAAGCAATTTCATGCTAGAATCATCATCCGGATGCCAAAATAAACTAAATACAGCAAAAGATTTGAGTGCACAACGTTTGGTTTAGATTTGACAGCCATAATCAGCAATTGTGTACATTTGAGCTGAATGTGTCAAAATCTTAAAAATTAACAGGTGCCCAAGCAATTTCATGCTAGAATCATCATCCGGATGCCAAAATAAACTAAATACAGCAAAAGATTTGAGTGCACAACGTTTGGTTTAGGTTTGACAGCCATAATCACCTTTTTATTGCTTTAAATGCGTTTTTAGCGCATGATTGTACATTTGAGCTGAATGTGTCAAAATCTTAAAAATTAACAGGTGCCCAAGCAATTTCATGCTAGAATCATCATCCGGATGCCAAAATAAACTAAATACAGCAAAAGATTTGAGTGCACAACGTTTGGTTTAGATTTGACAGCCATAATCAGCAATTGTGTACATTTGAGCTGAATGTGTCAAAATCTTAAAAATTAACAGGTGCCCAAGCAATTTCATGCTAGAATCATCATCCGGATGCCAAAATAAACTAAATACAGCAAAAGATTTGAGTGCACAACGTTTGGTTTAGGTTTGACAGCCATAATCAGCAATTGTGTACATTTGAGCTGAATGTGTCAAAATCTTAAAAATTAACAGGTGCCCAAGCAATTTCATGCTAGAATCATCATCCGGATGCCAAAATAAACTAAATACAGCAAAAGATTTGAGTGCACAACGTTTGGTTTAGGTTTGACAGCCATAATCACCTTTTTATTGCTTTAAATGCGTTTTTAGCGCATGATTGTACATTTGAGCTGAATGTGTCAAAATCTTAAAAATTAACAGGTGCCCAAGCAATTTCATGCTAGAATCATCATCCGGATGCCAAAATAAACTAAATACAGCAAAAGATTTGAGTGCACAACGTTTGGTTTAGAATTGACAGCCATAATCAGCAATTGTGTACATTTGAGCTGAATGTGTCAAAATCTTAAAAATTAACAGGTGCCCAAGCAATTTCATGCTAGAATCATCATCCGGATGCCAAAATAAACTAAATACAGCAAAAGATTTGAGTGCACAACGTTTGGTTTAGGTTTGACAGCCATAATCACCTTTTTATTGCTTTAAATGCGTTTTTAGCGCATGATTGTACATTTGAGCTGAATGTGTCAAAATCTTAAAAATTAACAGGTGCCCAAGCAATTTCATGCTAGAATCATCATCCGGATGCCAAAATAAACTAAATACAGCAAAAGATTTGAGTGCACAACGTTTGGTTTAGATTTGACAGCCATAATCAGCAATTGTGTACATTTGAGCTGAATGTGTCAAAATCTTAAAAATTAACAGGTGCCCAAGCAATTTCATGCTAGAATCATCATCCGGATGCCAAAATAAACTAAATACAGCAAAAGATTTGAGTGCACAACGTTTGGTTTAGGTTTGACAGCCATAATCACCTTTTTATTGCTTTAAATGCGTTTTTAGCGCATGATTGTACATTTGAGCTGAATGTGTCAAAATCTTAAAAATTAACAGGTGCCCAAGCAATTTCATGCTAGAATCATCATCCGGATGCCAAAATAAACTAAATACAGCAAAAGATTTGAGTGCACAACGTTTGGTTTAGGTTTGACAGCCAATCACCTTTTTATTGCTTTAAATGCGTTTTTAGCGCATGATTGTACATTTGAGCTGAATGTGTCAAAATCTTAAAAATTAACAGGTGCCCAAGCAATTTCATGCTAGAATCATCATCCGGATGCCAAAATAAACTAAATACAGCAAAAGATTTGAGTGCACAACGTTTGGTTTAGGTTTGACAGCCATAATCACCTTTTTATTGCTTTAAATGCGTTTTTAGCGCATGATTGTACATTTGAGCTGAATGTGTCAAAATCTTAAAGATTAACAGGTGCCCAAGCAATTTCATGCTAGAATCATCATCCGGATGCCAAAATAAACTAAATACAGCAAAAGATTTGAGTGCACAACGTTTGGTTTAGGTTTGACAGCCATAATCACCTTTTTATTGCTTTAAATGCGTTTTTTAGCGCATGATTGTACATTTGAGCTGAATGTGTCAAAATCTTAAAAATTAACAGGTGCCCAAGCAATTTCATGCTAGAATCATCATCCGGATGCCAAAATAAACTAAATACAGCAAAAGATTTGAGTGCACAACGTTTGGTTTAGATTTGACAGCCATAATCAGCAATTGTGTACATTTGAGCTGAATGTGTCAAAATCTTAAAAATTAACAGGTGCCCAAGCAATTTCATGCTAGAATCATCATCCGGATGCCAAAATAAACTAAATACAGCAAAAGATTTGAGTGCACAAACGTTTGGTTTAGGTTTGACAGCCATAATCAGCAATTGTGTACATTTGAGCTGAATGTGTCAAAATCTTAAAAATTAACAGGTGCCCAAGCAATTTCATGCTAGAATCATCATCCGGATGCCAAAATAAACTAAATACAGCAAAAGATTTGAGTGCACAACGTTTGGTTTAGGTTTGACAGCCATAATCACCTTTTTATTGCTTTAAATGCGTTTTTAGCGCATGATTGTACATTTGAGCTGAATGTGTCAAAATCTTAAAAATTAACAGGTGCCCAAGCAATTTCATGCTAGAATCATCATCCGGATGCCAAAATAAACTAAATACAGCAAAAGATTTGAGTGCACAACGTTTGGTTTAGAATTGACAGCCATAATCAGCAATTGTGTACATTTGAGCTGAATGTGTCAAAATCTTAAAAATTAACAGGTGCCCAAGCAATTTCATGCTAGAATCATCATCCGGATGCCAAAATAAACTAAATACAGCAAAAGATTTGAGTGCACAACGTTTGGTTTAGGTTTGACAGCCATAATCACCTTTTTATTGCTTTAAATGCGTTTTTAGCGCATGATTGTACATTTGAGCTGAATGTGTCAAAATCTTAAAAATTAACAGGTGCCCAAGCAATTTCATGCTAGAATCATCATCCGGATGCCAAAATAAACTAAATACAGCAAAAGATTTGAGTGCACAACGTTTGGTTTAGATTTGACAGCCATAATCAGCAATTGTGTACATTTGAGCTGAATGTGTCAAAATCTTAAAAATTAACAGGTGCCCAAGCAATTTCATGCTAGAATCATCATCCGGATGCCAAAATAAACTAAATACAGCAAAAGATTTGAGTGCACAACGTTTGGTTTAGGTTTGACAGCCATAATCACCTTTTTATTGCTTTAAATGCGTTTTTAGCGCATGATTGTACATTTGAGCTGAATGTGTCAAAATCTTAAAAATTAACAGGTGCCCAAGCAATTTCATGCTAGAATCATCATCCGGATGCCAAAATAAACTAAATACAGCAAAAGATTTGAGTGCACAACGTTTGGTTTAGATTTGACAGCCATAATCAGCAATTGTGTACATTTGAGCTGAATGTGTCAAAATCTTAAAAATTAACAGGTGCCCAAGCAATTTCATGCTAGAATCATCATCCGGATGCCAAAATAAACTAAATACAGCAAAAGATTTGAGTGCACAACGTTTGGTTTAGGTTTGACAGCCATAATCACCTTTTTATTGCTTTAAATGCGTTTTTAGCGCATGATTGTACATTTGAGCTGAATGTGTCAAAATCTTAAAAATTAACAGGTGCCCAAGCAATTTCATGCTAGAATCATCATCCGGATGCCAAAATAAACTAAATACAGCAAAAGATTTGAGTGCACAACGTTTGGTTTAGGTTTGACAGCCATAATCACCTTTTTATTGCTTTAAATGCGTTTTTAGCGCATGATTGTACATTTGAGCTGAATGTGTCAAAATCTTAAAAATTAACAGGTGCCCAAGCAATTTCATGCTAGAATCATCATCCGGATGCCAAAATAAACTAAATACAGCAAAAGATTTGAGTGCACAACGTTTAGTTTAGATTTGACAGCCATAATCAGCAATTGTGTACATTTGAGCTGAATGTGTCAAAATCTTAAAAATTAACAGGTGCCCAAGCAATTTCATGCTAGAATCATCATCCGGATGCCAAAATAAACTAAATACAGCAAAAGATTTGAGTGCACAACGTTTGGTTTAGATTTGACAGCCATAATCAGCAATTGTGTACATTTGAGCTGAATGTGTCAAAATCTTAAAAATTAACAGGTGCCCAAGCAATTTCATGCTAGAATCATCATCCGGATGCCAAAATAAACTAAATACAGCAAAAGATTTGAGTGCACAACGTTTGGTTTAGGTTTGACAGCCATAATCACCTTTTTATTGCTTTAAATGCGTTTTTAGCGCATGATTGTACATTTGAGCTGAATGTGTCAAAATCTTAAAAATTAACAGGTGCCCAAGCAATTTCATGCTAGAATCATCATCCGGATGCCAAAATAAACTAAATACAGCAAAAGATTTGAGTGCACAACGTTTGGTTTAGATTTGACAGCCATAATCAGCAATTGTGTACATTTGAGCTGAATGTGTCAAAATCTTAAAAATTAACAGGTGCCCAAGCAATTTCATGCTAGAATCATCATCCGGATGCCAAAATAAACTAAATACAGCAAAAGATTTGAGTGCACAACGTTTGGTTTAGGTTTGACAGCCATAATCACCTTTTTATTGCTTTAAATGCGTTTTTAGCGCATGATTGTACATTTGAGCTGAATGTGTCAAAATCTTAAAAATTAACAGGTGCCCAAGCAATTTCATGCTAGAATCATCATCCGGATGCCAAAATAAACTAAATACAGCAAAAGATTTGAGTGCACAACGTTTGGTTTAGGTTTGACAGCCATAATCACCTTTTTATTGCTTTAAATGCGTTTTTAGCGCATGATTGTACATTTGAGCTGAATGTGTCAAAATCTTAAAAATTAACAGGTGCCCAAGCAATTTCATGCTAGAATCATCATCCGGATGCCAAAATAAACTAAATACAGCAAAAGATTTGAGTGCACAACGTTTAGTTTAGATTTGACAGCCATAATCAGCAATTGTGTACATTTGAGCTGAATGTGTCAAAATCTTAAAAATTAACAGGTGCCCAAGCAATTTCATGCTAGAATCATCATCCGGATGCCAAAATAAACTAAATACAGCAAAAGATTTGAGTGCACAACGTTTGGTTTAGATTTGACAGCCATAATCAGCAATTGTGTACATTTGAGCTGAATGTGTCAAAATCTTAAAAATTAACAGGTGCCCAAGCAATTTCATGCTAGAATCATCATCCGGATGCCAAAATAAACTAAATACAGCAAAAGATTTGAGTGCACAACGTTTGGTTTAGGTTTGACAGCCATAATCAGCAATTGTGTACATTTGAGCTGAATGTGTCAAAATCTTAAAAATTAACAGGTGCCCAAGCAATTTCATGCTAGAATCATCATCCGGATGCCAAAATAAACTAAATACAGCAAAAGATTTGAGTGCACAACGTTTGGTTTAGGTTTGACAGCCATAATCACCTTTTTATTGCTTTAAATGCGTTTTTAGCGCATGATTGTACATTTGAGCTGAATGTGTCAAAATCTTAAAAATTAACAGGTGCCCAAGCAATTTCATGCTAGAATCATCATCCGGATGCCAAAATAAACTAAATACAGCAAAAGATTTGAGTGCACAACGTTTGGTTTAGATTTGACAGCCATAATCAGCAATTGTGTACATTTGAGCTGAATGTGTCAAAATCTTAAAAATTAACAGGTGCCCTAGCAATTTCATGCTAGAATCATCATCCGGATGCCAAAATTAACTAAATACAGCAAAAGATTTGAGTGCACAACGTTTGGTTTAGGTTTGACAGCCATAATCACCTTTTTATTGCTTTAAATGCGTTTTTAGCGCATGATTGTACATTTGAGCTGAATGTGTCAAAATCTTAAAAATTAACAGGTGCCCAAGCAATTTCATGCTAGAATCATCATCCGGATGCCAAAATAAACAAAATACAGCAAAAGATTTGAGTGCACAACGTTTGGTTTAGATTTGACAGCCATAATCAGCAATTGTGTACATTTGAGCTGAATGTGTCAAATTATTAAAAATTAACAGGTGCCCAAGCAATTTCATGCTAGAATCATCATCCGGATGCCAAAATAAACTAAATACAGCAAAAGATTTGAGTGCACAACGTTTGGTTTAGGTTTGACAGCCATAATCACCTTTTTATTGCTTTAAATGCGTTTTTAGCGCATGATTGTACATTTGAGCTGAATGTGTCAAAATCTTAAAAATTAACAGGTGCCCAAGCAATTTCATGCTAGAATCATCATCCGGATGCCAAAATAAACTAAATAGAGCAAAAGATTTGAGTGCACAACGTTTGGTTTAGATTTGACAGCCATAATCAGCAATTGTGTACATTTGAGCTGAATGTGTCAAAATCTTAAAAATTAACAGGTGCCCAAGCAATTTCATGCTAGAATCATCATCCGGATGCCAAAATAAACTAAATACAGCAAAAGATTTGAGTGCACAACGTTTGGTTTAGGTTTGACAGCCATAATCACCTTTTTATTGCTTTAAATGCGTTTTTAGCGCATGATTGTACATTTGAGCTGAATGTGTCAAAATCTTAAAAATTAACAGGTGCCCAAGCAATTTCATGCTAGAATCATCATCCGGATGCCAAAATAAACTAAATACAGCAAAAGATTTGAGTGCACAACGTTTGGTTTAGATTTGACAGCCATAATCAGCAATTGTGTACATTTGAGCTGAATGTGTCAAAATCTTAAAAATTAACAGGTGCCCAAGCAATTTCATGCTAGAATCATCATCCGGATGCCAAAATAAACTAAATACAGCAAAAGATTTGAGTGCACAACGTTTGGTTTAGGTTTGACAGCCATAATCACCTTTTTATTGCTTTAAATGCGTTTTTAGCGCATGATTGTACATTTGAGCTGAATGTGTCAAAATCTTAAAAATTAACAGGTGCCCAAGCAATTTCATGCTAGAATCATCATCCGGATGCCAAAATAAACTAAATACAGCAAAAGATTTGAGTGCACAACGTTTGGTTTAGATTTGACAGCCATAATCAGCAATTGTGTACATTTGAGCTGAATGTGTCAAAATCTTAAAAATTAACAGGTGCCCAAGCAATTTCATGCTAGAATCATCATCCGGATGCCAAAATAAACTAAATACAGCAAAAGATTTGAGTGCACAACGTTTGGTTTAGGTTTGACAGCCATAATCAGCAATTGTGTACATTTGAGCTGAATGTGTCAAAATCTTAAAAATTAACAGGTGCCCAAGCAATTTCATGCTAGAATCATCATCCGGATGCCAAAATAAACTAAATACAGCAAAAGATTTGAGTGCACAACGTTTGGTTTAGGTTTGACAGCCATAATCACCTTTTTATTGCTTTAAATGCGTTTTTAGCGCATGATTGTACATTTGAGCTGAATGTGTCAAAATCTTAAAAATTAACAGGTGCCCAAGCAATTTCATGCTAGAATCATCATCCGGATGCCAAAATAAACTAAATACAGCAAAAGATTTGAGTGCACAACGTTTGGTTTAGATTTGACAGCCATAATCAGCAATTGTGTACATTTGAGCTGAATGTGTCAAAATCTTAAAAATTAACAGGTGCCCAAGCAATTTCATGCTAGAATCATCATCCGGATGCCAAAATAAACTAAATACAGCAAAAGATTTGAGTGCACAACGTTTGGTTTAGGTTTGACAGCCATAATCACCTTTTTATTGCTTTAAATGCGTTTTTAGCGCATGATTGTACATTTGAGCTGAATGTGTCAAAATCTTAAAAATTAACAGGTGCCCAAGCAATTTCATGCTAGAATCATCATCCGGATGCCAAAATAAACTAAATACAGCAAAAGATTTGAGTGCACAACGTTTGGTTTAGATTTGACAGCCATAATCAGCAATTGTGTACATTTGAGCTGAATGTGTCAAAATCTTAAAAATTAACAGGTGCCCAAGCAATTTCATGCTAGAATCATCATCCGGATGCCAAAATAAACTAAATACAGCAAAAGATTTGAGTGCACAACGTTTGGTTTAGGTTTGACAGCCATAATCACCTTTTTA
Source organism: Festucalex cinctus (assembly GCF_051991245.1). Lineage (NCBI taxonomy): Eukaryota > Metazoa > Chordata > Actinopteri > Syngnathiformes > Syngnathidae > Festucalex > Festucalex cinctus. The sequence goes on along the minus strand of NW_027520306.1, from coordinate 88,980 downwards.
TTGCTTTAAATGCGTTTTTAGCGCATGATTGTACATTTGAGCTGAATGTGTCAAAATCTTAAAAATTAACAGGTGCCCAAGCAATTTCATGCTAGAATCATCATCCGGATGCCAAAATAAACTAAATACAGCAAAAGATTTGAGTGCACAACGTTTGGTTTAGATTTGACAGCCATAATCAGCAATTGTGTACATTTGAGCTGAATGTGTCAAAATCTTAAAAATTAACAGGTGCCCAAGCAATTTCATGCTAGAATCATCATCCGGATGCCAAAATAAACTAAATACAGCAAAAGATTTGAGTGCACAACGTTTGGTTTAGGTTTGACAGCCATAATCACCTTTTTATTGCTTTAAATGCGTTTTTAGCGCATGATTGTACATTTGAGCTGAATGTGTCAAAATCTTAAAAATTAACAGGTGCCCAAGCAATTTCATGCTAGAATCATCATCCGGATGCCAAAATAAACTAAATACAGCAAAAGATTTGAGTGCACAACGTTTGGTTTAGATTTGACAGCCATAATCAGCAATTGTGTACATTTGAGCTGAATGTGTCAAAATCTTAAAAATTAACAGGTGCCCTAGCAATTTCATGCTAGAATCATCATCCGGATGCCAAAATAAACTAAATACAGCAAAAGATTTGAGTGCACAACGTTTGGTTTAGGTTTGACAGCCATAATCACCTTTTTATTGCTTTAAATGCGTTTTTAGCGCATGATTGTACATTTGAGCTGAATGTGTCAAAATCTTAAAAATTAACAGGTGCCCAAGCAATTTCATGCTAGAATCATCATCCGGATGCCAAAATAAACAAAATACAGCAAAAGATTTGAGTGCACAACGTTTGGTTTAGATTTGACAGCCATAATCAGCAATTGTGTACATTTGAGCTGAATGTGTCAAATTATTAAAAATTAACAGGTGCCCAAGCAATTTCATGCTAGAATCATCATCCGGATGCCAAAATAAACTAAATACAGCAAAAGATTTGAGTGCACAACGTTTGGTTTAGGTTTGACAGCCATAATCACCTTTTTATTGCTTTAAATGCGTTTTTAGCGCATGATTGTACATTTGAGCTGAATGTGTCAAAATCTTAAAAATTAACAGGTGCCCAAGCAATTTCATGCTAGAATCATCATCCGGATGCCAAAATAAACTAAATACAGCAAAAGATTTGAGTGCACAACGTTTGGTTTAGATTTGACAGCCATAATCAGCAATTGTGTACATTTGAGCTGAATGTGTCAAAATCTTAAAAATTAACAGGTGCCCAAGCAATTTCATGCTAGAATCATCATCCGGATGCCAAAATAAACTAAATACAGCAAAAGATTTGAGTGCACAACGTTTGGTTTAGGTTTGACAGCCATAATCACCTTTTTATTGCTTTAAATGCGTTTTTAGCGCATGATTGTACATTTGAGCTGAATGTGTCAAAATCTTAAAAATTAACAGGTGCCCAAGCAATTTCATGCTAGAATCATCATCCGGATGCCAAAATAAACTAAATACAGCAAAAGATTTGAGTGCACAACGTTTGGTTTAGATTTGACAGCCATAATCAGCAATTGTGTACATTTGAGCTGAATGTGTCAAAATCTTAAAAATTAACAGGTGCCCAAGCAATTTCATGCTAGAATCATCATCCGGATGCCAAAATAAACTAAATACAGCAAAAGATTTGAGTGCACAACGTTTGGTTTAGGTTTGACAGCCATAATCACCTTTTTATTGCTTTAAATGCGTTTTTAGCGCATGATTGTACATTTGAGCTGAATGTGTCAAAATCTTAAAAATTAACAGGTGCCCAAGCAATTTCATGCTAGAATCATCATCCGGATGCCAAAATAAACTAAATACAGCAAAAGATTTGAGTGCACAACGTTTGGTTTAGATTTGACAGCCATAATCAGCAATTGTGTACATTTGAGCTGAATGTGTCAAAATCTTAAAAATTAACAGGTGCCCAAGCAATTTCATGCTAGAATCATCATCCGGATGCCAAAATAAACTAAATACAGCAAAAGATTTGAGTGCACAACGTTTGGTTTAGGTTTGACAGCCATAATCAGCAATTGTGTACATTTGAGCTGAATTGTGTCAAAATCTTAAAAATTAACAGGTGCCCAAGCAATTTCATGCTAGAATCATCATCCGGATGCCAAAATAAACTAAATACAGCAAAAGATTTGAGTGCACAACGTTTGGTTTAGGTTTGACAGCCATAATCACCTTTTTATTGCTTTAAATGCGTTTTAGCGCATGATTGTACATTTGAGCTGAATGTGTCAAAATCTTAAAAATTAACAGGTGCCCAAGCAATTTCATGCTAGAATCATCATCCGGATGCCAAAATAAACTAAATACAGCAAAAGATTTGAGTGCACAACGTTTGGTTTAGAATTGACAGCCATAATCAGCAATTGTGTACATTTGAGCTGAATGTGTCAAAATCTTAAAAATTAACAGGTGCCCAAGCAATTTCATGCTAGAATCATCATCCGGATGCCAAAATAAACTAAATACAGCAAAAGATTTGAGTGCACAACGTTTGGTTTAGGTTTGACAGCCATAATCACCTTTTTATTGCTTTAAATGCGTTTTTAGCGCATGATTGTACATTTGAGCTGAATGTGTCAAAATCTTAAAAATTAACAGGTGCCCAAGCAATTTCATGCTAGAATCATCATCCGGATGCCAAAATAAACTAAATACAGCAAAAGATTTGAGTGCACAACGTTTGGTTTAGATTTGACAGCCATAATCAGCAATTGTGTACATTTGAGCTGAATGTGTCAAAATCTTAAAAATTAACAGGTGCCCAAGCAATTTCATGCTAGAATCATCATCCGGATGCCAAAATAAACTAAATACAGCAAAAGATTTGAGTGCACAACGTTTGGTTTAGGGTTGACAGCCATAATCACCTTTTTATTGCTTTAAATGCGTTTTTAGCGCATGATTGTACATTTGAGCTGAATGTGTCAAAATCTTAAAAATTAACAGGTGCCCAAGCAATTTCATGCTAGAATCATCATCCGGATGCCAAAATAAACTAAATACAGCAAAAGATTTGAGTGCACAACGTTTGGTTTAGATTTGACAGCCATAATCAGCAATTGTGTACATTTGAGCTGAATGTGTCAAAATCTTAAAAATTAACAGGTGCCCAAGCAATTTCATGCTAGAATCATCATCCAGATGCCAAAATAAACTAAATACAGCAAAAGATTTGAGTGCACAACGTTTGGTTTAGGTTTGACAGCCATAATCAGCAATTGTGTACATTTGAGCTGAATGTGTCAAAATCTTAAAAATTAACAGGTGCCCAAGCAATTTCATGCTAGAATCATCATCCGGATGCCAAAATAAACTAAATACAGCAAAAGATTTGAGTGCACAACGTTTGGTTTAGGTTTGACAGCCATAATCACCTTTTTATTGCTTTAAATGCGTTTTTAGCGCATGATTGTACATTTGAGCTGAATGTGTCAAAATCTTAAAAATTAACAGGTGCCCAAGCAATTTCATGCTAGAATCATCATCCGGATGCCAAAATAAACTAAATACAGCAAAAGATTTGAGTGCACAACGTTTGGTTTAGAATTGACAGCCATAATCAGCAATTGTGTACATTTGAGCTGAATGTGTCAAAATCTTAAAAATTAACAGGTGCCCAAGCAATTTCATGCTAGAATCATCATCCGGATGCCAAAATAAACTAAATACAGCAAAAGATTTGAGTGCACAACGTTTGGTTTAGGTTTGACAGCCATAATCACCTTTTTATTGCTTTAAATGCGTTTTTAGCGCATGATTGTACATTTGAGCTGAATGTGTCAAAATCTTAAAAATTAACAGGTGCCCAAGCAATTTCATGCTAGAATCATCATCCGGATGCCAAAATAAACTAAATACAGCAAAAGATTTGAGTGCACAACGTTTGGTTTAGATTTGACAGCCATAATCAGCAATTGTGTACATTTGAGCTGAATGTGTCAAAATCTTAAAAATTAACAGGTGCCCAAGCAATTTCATGCTAGAATCATCATCCGGATGCCAAAATAAACTAAATACAGCAAAAGATTTGAGTGCACAACGTTTGGTTTAGGTTTGACAGCCATAATCACCTTTTTATTGCTTTAAATGCGTTTTTAGCGCATGATTGTACATTTGAGCTGAATGTGTCAAAATCTTAAAAATTAACAGGTGCCCAAGCAATTTCATGCTAGAATCATCATCCGGATGCCAAAATAAACTAAATACAGCAAAAGATTTGAGTGCACAACGTTTGGTTTAGGTTTGACAGCCAATCACCTTTTTATTGCTTTAAATGCGTTTTTAGCGCATGATTGTACATTTGAGCTGAATGTGTCAAAATCTTAAAAATTAACAGGTGCCCAAGCAATTTCATGCTAGAATCATCATCCGGATGCCAAAATAAACTAAATACAGCAAAAGATTTGAGTGCACAACGTTTAGTTTAGATTTGACAGCCATAATCAGCAATTGTGTACATTTGAGCTGAATGTGTCAAAATCTTAAAAATTAACAGGTGCCCAAGCAATTTCATGCTAGAATCATCATCCGGATGCCAAAATAAACTAAATACAACAAAAGATTTGAGTGCACAACGTTTGGTTTAGATTTGACAGCCATAATCAGCAATTGTGTACATTTGAGCTGAATGTGTCAAAATCTTAAAAATTAACAGGTGCCCAAGCAATTTCATGCTAGAATCATCATCCGGATGCCAAAATAAACTAAATACAGCAAAAGATTTGAGTGCACAACGTTTGGTTTAGGTTTGACAGCCATAATCACCTTTTTATTGCTTTAAATGCGTTTTTAGCGCATGATTGTACATTTGAGCTGAATGTGTCAAAATCTTAAAAATTAACAGGTGCCCAAGCAATTTCATGCTAGAATCATCATCCGGATGCCAAAATAAACTAAATACAGCAAAAGATTTGAGTGCACAACGTTTGGTTTAGATTTGACAGCCATAATCAGCAATTGTGTACATTTGAGCTGAATGTGTCAAAATCTTAAAAATTAACAGGTGCCCTAGCAATTTCATGCTAGAATCATCATCCGGATGCCAAAATAAACTAAATACAGCAAAAGATTTGAGTGCACAACGTTTGGTTTAGGTTTGACAGCCATAATCACCTTTTTATTGCTTTAAATGCGTTTTTAGCGCATGATTGTACATTTGAGCTGAATGTGTCAAAATCTTAAAAATTAACAGGTGCCCAAGCAATTTCATGCTAGAATCATCATCCGGATGCCAAAATAAACTAAATACAGCAAAAGATTTGAGTGCACAACGTTTGGTTTAGATTTGACAGCCATAATCAGCAATTGTGTACATTTGAGCTGAATGTGTCAAAATCTTAAAAATTAACAGGTGCCCAAGCAATTTCATGCTAGAATCATCATCCGGATGCCAAAATAAACTAAATACAGCAAAAGATTTGAGTGCACAACGTTTGGTTTAGGTTTGACAGCCATAATCAGCAATTGTGTACATTTGAGCTGAATGTGTCAAAATCTTAAAAATTAACAGGTGCCCAAGCAATTTCATGCTAGAATCATCATCCGGATGCCAAAATAAACTAAATACAGCAAAAGATTTGAGTGCACAACGTTTGGTTTAGGTTTGACAGCCATAATCACCTTTTTATTGCTTTAAATGCGTTTTTAGCGCATGATTGTACATTTGAGCTGAATGTGTCAAAATCTTAAAAATTAACAGGTGCCCAAGCAATTTCATGCTAGAATCATCATCCGGATGCCAAAATAAACTAAATACAGCAAAAGATTTGAGTGCACAACGTTTGGTTTAGAATTGACAGCCATAATCAGCAATTGTGTACATTTGAGCTGAATGTGTCAAAATCTTAAAAATTAACAGGTGCCCAAGCAATTTCATGCTAGAATCATCATCCGGATGCCAAAATAAACTAAATACAGCAAAAGATTTGAGTGCACAACGTTTGGTTTAGGTTTGACAGCCATAATCACCTTTTTATTGCTTTAAATGCGTTTTTAGCGCATGATTGTACATTTGAGCTGAATGTGTCAAAATCTTAAAAATTAACAGGTGCCCAAGCAATTTCATGCTAGAATCATCATCCGGATGCCAAAATAAACTAAATACAGCAAAAGATTTGAGTGCACAACGTTTGGTTTAGATTTGACAGCCATAATCAGCAATTGTGTACATTTGAGCTGAATGTGTCAAAATCTTAAAAATTAACAGGTGCCCAAGCAATTTCATGCTAGAATCATCATCCGGATGCCAAAATAAACTAAATACAGCAAAAGATTTGAGTGCACAACGTTTGGTTTAGGTTTGACAGCCATAATCACCTTTTTATTGCTTTAAATGCGTTTTTAGCGCATGATTGTACATTTGAGCTGAATGTGTCAAAATCTTAAAAATTAACAGGTGCCCAAGCAATTTCATGCTAGAATCATCATCCGGATGCCAAAATAAACTAAATACAGCAAAAGATTTGAGTGCACAACGTTTGGTTTAGGTTTGACAGCCATAATCACCTTTTTATTGCTTTAAATGCGTTTTTAGCGCATGATTGTACATTTGAGCTGAATGTGTCAAAATCTTAAAAATTAACAGGTGCCCAAGCAATTTCATGCTAGAATCATCATCCGGATGCCAAAATAAACTAAATACAGCAAAAGATTTGAGTGCACAACGTTTGGTTTAGGTTTGACAGCCAATCACCTTTTTATTGCTTTAAATGCGTTTTTAGCGCATGATTGTACATTTGAGCTGAATGTGTCAAAATCTTAAAAATTAACAGGTGCCCAAGCAATTTCATGCTAGAATCATCATCCGGATGCCAAAATAAACTAAATACAGCAAAAGATTTGAGTGCACAACGTTTAGTTTAGATTTGACAGCCATAATCAGCAATTGTGTACATTTGAGCTGAATGTGTCAAAATCTTAAAAATTAACAGGTGCCCAAGCAATTTCATGCTAGAATCATCATCCGGATGCCAAAATAAACTAAATACAGCAAAAGATTTGAGTGCACAACGTTTGGTTTAGATTTGACAGCCATAATCAGCAATTGTGTACATTTGAGCTGAATGTGTCAAAATCTTAAAAATTAACAGGTGCCCAAGCAATTTCATGCTAGAATCATCATCCGGATGCCAAAATAAACTAAATACAGCAAAAGATTTGAGTGCACAACGTTTGGTTTAGGTTTGACAGCCATAATCACCTTTTTATTGCTTTAAATGCGTTTTTAGCGCATGATTGTACATTTGAGCTGAATGTGTCAAAATCTTAAAAATTAACAGGTGCCCAAGCAATTTCATGCTAGAATCATCATCCGGATGCCAAAATAAACTAAATACAGCAAAAGATTTGAGTGCACAACGTTTGGTTTAGATTTGACAGCCATAATCAGCAATTGTGTACATTTGAGCTGAATGTGTCAAAATCTTAAAAATTAACAGGTGCCCTAGCAATTTCATGCTAGAATCATCATCCGGATGCCAAAATAAACTAAATACAGCAAAAGATTTGAGTGCACAACGTTTGGTTTAGGTTTGACAGCCATAATCACCTTTTTATTGCTTTAAATGCGTTTTTAGCGCATGATTGTACATTTGAGCTGAATGTGTCAAAATCTTAAAAATTAACAGGTGCCCAAGCAATTTCATGCTAGAATCATCATCCGGATGCCAAAATAAACAAAATACAGCAAAAGATTTGAGTGCACAACGTTTGGTTTAGATTTGACAGCCATAATCAGCAATTGTGTACATTTGAGCTGAATGTGTCAAATTATTAAAAATTAACAGGTGCCCAAGCAATTTCATGCTAGAATCATCATCCGGATGCCAAAATAAACTAAATACAGCAAAAGATTTGAGTGCACAACGTTTGGTTTAGGTGTGACAGCCATAATCACCTTTTTATTGCTTTAAATGCGTTTTTAGCGCATGATTGTACATTTGAGCTGAATGTGTCAAAATCTTAAAAATTAACAGGTGCCCAAGCAATTTCATGCTAGAATCATCATCCGGATGCCAAAATAAACTAAATACAGCAAAAGATTTGAGTGCACAACGTTTGGTTTAGATTTGACAGCCATAATCAGCAATTGTGTACATTTGAGCTGAATGTGTCAAAATCTTAAAAATTAACAGGTGCCCAAGCAATTTCATGCTAGAATCATCATCCGGATGCCAAAATAAACTAAATACAGCAAAAGATTTGAGTGCACAACGTTTGGTTTAGGTTTGACAGCCATAATCACCTTTTTATTGCTTTAAATGCGTTTTTAGCGCATGATTGTACATTTGAGCTGAATGTGTCAAAATCTTAAAAATTAACAGGTGCCCAAGCAATTTCATGCTAGAATCATCATCCGGATGCCAAAATAAACTAAATACAGCAAAAGATTTGAGTGCACAACGTTTGGTTTAGGTTTGACAGCCATAATCACCTTTTTATTGCTTTAAATGCGTTTTTAGCGCATGATTGTACATTTGAGCTGAATGTGTCAAAATCTTAAAAATTAACAGGTGCCCAAGCAATTTCATGCTAGAATCATCATCCGGATGCCAAAATAAACTAAATACAGCAAAAGATTTGAGTGCACAACGTTTGGTTTAGATTTGACAGCCATAATCAGCAATTGTGTACATTTGAGCTGAATGTGTCAAAATCTTAAAAATTAACAGGTGCCCAAGCAATTTCATGCTAGAATCATCATCCGGATGCCAAAATAAACTAAATACAGCAAAAGATTTGAGTGCACAACGTTTGGTTTAGGTTTGACAGCCATAATCACCTTTTTATTGCTTTAAATGCGTTTTTAGCGCATGATTGTACATTTGAGCTGAATGTGTCAAAATCTTAAAAATTAACAGGTGCCCAAGCAATTTCATGCTAGAATCATCATCCGGATGCCAAAATAAACTAAATACAGCAAAAGATTTGAGTGCACAACGTTTGGTTTAGATTTGACAGCCATAATCAGCAATTGTGTACATTTGAGCTGAATGTGTCAAAATCTTAAAAATTAACAGGTGCCCAAGCAATTTCATGCTAGAATCATCATCCGGATGCCAAAATAAACTAAATACAGCAAAAGATTTGAGTGCACAACGTTTGGTTTAGGTTTGACAGCCATAATCACCTTTTTATTGCTTTAAATGCGTTTTTAGCGCATGATTGTACATTTGAGCTGAATGTGTCAAAATCTTAAAAATTAACAGGTGCCCAAGCAATTTCATGCTAGAATCATCATCCGGATGCCAAAATAAACTAAATACAGCAAAAGATTTGAGTGCACAACGTTTGGTTTAGGTTTGACAGCCATAATCAGCAATTGTGTACATTTGAGCTGAATGTGTCAAAATCTTAAAAATTAACAGGTGCCCAAGCAATTTCATGCTAGAATCATCATCCGGATGCCAAAATAAACTAAATACAGCAAAAGATTTGAGTGCACAACGTTTGGTTTAGGTTTGACAGCCATAATCACCTTTTTATTGCTTTAAATGCGTTTTTAGCGCATGATTGTACATTTGAGCTGAATGTGTCAAAATCTTAAAAATTAACAGGTGCCCAAGCAATTTCATGCTAGAATCATCATCCGGATGCCAAAATAAACTAAATACAGCAAAAGATTTGAGTGCACAACGTTTGGTTTAGAATTGACAGCCATAATCAGCAATTGTGTACATTTGAGCTGAATGTGTCAAAATCTTAAAAATTAACAGGTGCCCAAGCAATTTCATGCTAGAATCATCATCCGGATGCCAAAATAAACTAAATACAGCAAAAGATTTGAGTGCACAACGTTTGGTTTAGATTTGACAGCCATAATCAGCAATTGTGTACATTTGAGCTGAATGTGTCAAAATCTTAAAAATTAACAGGTGCCCAAGCAATTTCATGCTAGAATCATCATCCGGATGCCAAAATAAACTAAATACAGCAAAAGATTTGAGTGCACAACGTTTGGTTTAGATTTGACAGCCATAATCAGCAATTGTGTACATTTGAGCTGAATGTGTCAAAATCTTAAAAATTAACAGGTGCCCAAGCAATTTCATGCTAGAATCATCATCCGGATGCCAAAATAAACTAAATACAGCAAAAGATTTGAGTGCACAACGTTTGGTTTAGGTTTGACAGCCATAATCACCTTTTTATTGCTTTAAATGCGTTTTTAGCGCATGATTGTACATTTGAGCTGAATGTGTCAAAATCTTAAAAATTAACAGGTGCCCAAGCAATTTCATGCTAGAATCATCATCCGGATGCCAAAATAAACTAAATACAGCAAAAGATTTGAGTGCACAACGTTTGGTTTAGGTTTGACAGCCATAATCACCTTTTTATTGCTTTAAATGCGTTTTTAGCGCATGATTGTACATTTGAGCTGAATGTGTCAAAATCTTAAAAATTAACAGGTGCCCAAGCAATTTCATGCTAGAATCATCATCCGGATGCCAAAATAAACTAAATACAGCAAAAGATTTGAGTGCACAACGTTTAGTTTAGATTTGACAGCCATAATCAGCAATTGTGTACATTTGAGCTGAATGTGTCAAAATCTTAAAAATTAACAGGTGCCCAAGCAATTTCATGCTAAAATCATCATCCGGATGCCAAAATAAACTAAATACAGCAAAAGATTTGAGTGCACAACGTTTGGTTTAGATTTGACAGCCATAATCAGCAATTGTGTACATTTGAGCTGAATGTGTCAAAATCTTAAAAATTAACAGGTGCCCAAGCAATTTCATGCTAGAATCATCATCCGGATGCCAAAATAAACTAAATACAGCAAAAGATTTGAGTGCACAACGTTTGGTTTAGGTTTGACAGCCATAATCACCTTTTTATTGCTTTAAATGCGTTTTTAGCGCATGATTGTACATTTGAGCTGAATGTGTCAAAATCTTAAAAATTAACAGGTGCCCAAGCAATTTCATGCTAGAATCATCATCCGGATGCCAAAATAAACTAAATACAGCAAAAGATTTGAGTGCACAACGTTTGGTTTAGATTTGACAGCCATAATCAGCAATTGTGTACATTTGAGCTGAATGTGTCAAAATCTTAAAAATTAACAGGTGCCCTAGCAATTTCATGCTAGAATCATCATCCGGATGCCAAAATAAACTAAATACAGCAAAAGATTTGAGTGCACAACGTTTGGTTTAGGTTTGACAGCCATAATCACCTTTTTATTGCTTTAAATGCGTTTTTAGCGCATGATTGTACATTTGAGCTGAATGTGTCAAAATCTTAAAAATTAACAGGTGCCCAAGCAATTTCATGCTAGAATCATCATCCGGATGCCAAAATAAACAAAATACAGCAAAAGATTTGAGTGCACAACGTTTGGTTTAGATTTGACAGCCATAATCAGCAATTGTGTACATTTGAGCTGAATGTGTCAAATTATTAAAAATTAACAGGTGCCCAAGCAATTTCATGCTAGAATCATCATCCGGATGCCAAAATAAACTAAATACAGCAAAAGATTTGAGTGCACAACGTTTGGTTTAGGTTTGACAGCCATAATCACCTTTTTATTGCTTTAAATGCGTTTTTAGCGCATGATTGTACATTTGAGCTGAATGTGTCAAAATCTTAAAAATTAACAGGTGCCCAAGCAATTTCATGCTAGAATCATCATCCGGATGCCAAAATAAACTAAATACAGCAAAAGATTTGAGTGCACAACGTTTGGTTTAGATTTGACAGCCATAATCAGCAATTGTGTACATTTGAGCTGAATGTGTCAAAATCTTAAAAATTAACAGGTGCCCAAGCAATTTCATGCTAGAATCATCATCCGGATGCCAAAATAAACTAAATACAGCAAAAGATTTGAGTGCACAACGTTTGGTTTAGGTTTGACAGCCATAATCACCTTTTTATTGCTTTAAATGCGTTTTTAGCGCATGATTGTACATTTGAGCTGAATGTGTCAAAATCTTAAAAATTAACAGGTGCCCAAGCAATTTCATGCTAGAATCATCATCCGGATGCCAAAATAAACTAAATACAGCAAAAGATTTGAGTGCACAACGTTTGGTTTAGGTTTGACAGCCATAATCACCTTTTTATTGCTTTAAATGCGTTTTTAGCGCATGATTGTACATTTGAGCTGAATGTGTCAAAATCTTAAAAATTAACAGGTGCCCAAGCAATTTCATGCTAGAATCATCATCCGGATGCCAAAATAAACTAAATACAGCAAAAGATTTGAGTGCACAACGTTTGGTTTAGATTTGACAGCCATAATCAGCAATTGTGTACATTTGAGCTGAATGTGTCAAAATCTTAAAAATTAACAGGTGCCCAAGCAATTTCATGCTAGAATCATCATCCGGATGCCAAAATAAACTAAATACAGCAAAAGATTTGAGTGCACAACGTTTGGTTTAGGTTTGACAGCCATAATCACCTTTTTATTGCTTTAAATGCGTTTTTAGCGCATGATTGTACATTTGAGCTGAATGTGTCAAAATCTTAAAAATTAACAGGTGCCCAAGCAATTTCATGCTAGAATCATCATCCGGATGCCAAAATAAACTAAATACAGCAAAAGATTTGAGTGCACAACGTTTGGTTTAGGTTTGACAGCCATAATCACCTTTTTATTGCTTTAAATGCGTTTTTAGCGCATGATTGTACATTTGAGCTGAATGTGTCAAAATCTTAAAAATTAACAGGTGCCCAAGCAATTTCATGCTAGAATCATCATCCGGATGCCAAAATAAACTAAATACAGCAAAAGATTTGAGTGCACAACGTTTGGTTTAGATTTGACAGCCATAATCAGCAATTGTGTACATTTGAGCTGAATGTGTCAAAATCTTAAAAATTAACAGGTGCCCTAGCAATTTCATGCTAGAATCATCATCCGGATGCCAAAATAAACTAAATACAGCAAAAGATTTGAGTGCACAACGTTTGGTTTAGATTTGACAGCCATAATCAGCAATTGTGTACATTTGAGCTGAATGTGTCAAAATCTTAAAAATTAACAGGTGCCCAAGCAATTTCATGCTAGAATCATCATCCGGATGCCAAAATAAACTAAATACAGCAAAAGATTTGAGTGCACAACGTTTGGTTTAGGTTTGACAGCCATAATCACCTTTTTATTGCTTTAAATGCGTTTTTAGCGCATGATTGTACATTTGAGCTGAATGTGTCAAAATCTTAAAAATTAACAGGTGCCCAAGCAATTTCATGCTAGAATCATCATCCGGATGCCAAAATAAACTAAATACAGCAAAAGATTTGAGTGCACAACGTTTGGTTTAGGTTTGACAGCCATAATCACCTTTTTATTGCTTTAAATGCGAATCAGCAATTGTGTACATTTGAGCTGAATGTGTCAAAATCTTAAAAATTAACAGGTGCCCAAGCAATTTCATGCTAGAATCATCATCCGGATGCCAAAATAAACTAAATACAGCAAAAGATTTGAGTGCACAACGTTTGGTTTAGGTTTGACAGCCATAATCACCTTTTTATTGCTTTAAATGCGTTTTTAGCGCATGATTGTACATTTGAGCTGAATGTGTCAAAATCTTAAAAATTAACAGGTGCCCAAGCAATTTCATGCTAGAATCATCATCCGGATGCCAAAATAAACTAAATACAGCAAAAGATTTGAGTGCACAACGTTTGGTTTAGATTTGACAGCCATAATCAGCAATTGTGTACATTTGAGCTGAATGTGTCAAAATCTTAAAAATTAACAGGTGCCCAAGCAATTTCATGCTAGAATCATCATCCGGATGCCAAAATAAACTAAATACAGCAAAAGATTTGAGTGCACAACGTTTGGTTTAGATTTGACAGCCATAATCAGCAATTGTGTACATTTGAGCTGAATGTGTCAAAATCTTAAAAATTAACAGGTGCCCAAGCAATTTCATGCTAGAATCATCATCCGGATGCCAAAATAAACTAAATACAGCAAAAGATTTGAGTGCACAACGTTTGGTTTAGGTTTGACAGCCATAATCACCTTTTTATTGCTTTAAATGCGTTTTTAGCGCATGATTGTACATTTGAGCTGAATGTGTCAAAATCTTAAAAATTAACAGGTGCCCAAGCAATTTCATGCTAGAATCATCATCCGGATGCCAAAATAAACTAAATACAGCAAAAGATTTGAGTGCACAACGTTTGGTTTAGATTTGACAGCCATAATCAGCAATTGTGTACATTTGAGCTGAATGTGTCAAAATCTTAAAAATTAACAGGTGCCCAAGCAATTTCATGCTAGAATCATCATCCGGATGCCAAAATAAACTAAATACAGCAAAAGATTTGAGTGCACAACGTTTGGTTTAGGTTTGACAGCCATAATCACCTTTTTATTGCTTTAAATGCGTTTTTAGCGCATGATTTTACATTTGAGCTGAATGTGTCAAAATCTTAAAAATTAACAGGTGCCCAAGCAATTTCATGCTAGAATCATCATCCGGATGCCAAAATAAACTAAATACAGCAAAAGATTTGAGTGCACAACGTTTGGTTTAGATTTGACAGCCATAATCAGCAATTGTGTACATTTGAGCTGAATGTGTCAAAATCTTAAAAATTAACAGGTGCCCAAGCAATTTCATGCTAGAATCATCATCCGGATGCCAAAATAAACTAAATACAGCAAAAGATTTGAGTGCACAACGTTTGGTTTAGGTTTGACAGCCATAATCACCTTTTTATTGCTTTAAATGCGTTTTTAGCGCATGATTGTACATTTGAGCTGAATGTGTCAAAATCTTAAAAATTAACAGGTGCCCAAGCAATTTCATGCTAGAATCATCATCCGGATGCCAAAATAAACTAAATACAGCAAAAGATTTGAGTGCACAACGTTTGGTTTAGATTTGACAGCCATAATCAGCAATTGTGTACATTTGAGCTGAATGTGTCAAAATCTTAAAAATTAACAGGTGCCCAAGCAATTTCATGCTAGAATCATCATCCGGATGCCAAAATAAACTAAATACAGCAAAAGATTTGAGTGCACAACGTTTGGTTTAGATTTGACAGCCATAATCAGCAATTGTGTACATTTGAGCTGAATGTGTCAAAATCTTAAAAATTAACAGGTGCCCAAGCAATTTCATGCTAGAATCATCATCCGGATGCCAAAATAAACTAAATACAGCAAAAGATTTGAGTGCACAACGTTTGGTTTAGATTTGACAGCCATAATCAGCAATTGTGTACATTTGAGCTGAATGTGTCAAAATCTTAAAAATTAACAGGTGCCCAAGCAATTTCATGCTAGAATCATCATCCGGATGCCAAAATAAACTAAATACAGCAAAAGATTTGAGTGCACAACGTTTGGTTTAGGTTTGACAGCCATAATCACCTTTTTATTGCTTTAAATGCGTTTTTAGCGCATGATTGTACATTTGAGCTGAATGTGTCAAAATCTTAAAAATTAACAGGTGCCCAAGCAATTTCATGCTAGAATCATCATCCGGATGCCAAAATAAACTAAATACAGCAAAAGATTTGAGTGCACAACGTTTGGTTTAGATTTGACAGCCATAATCAGCAATTGTGTACATTTGAGCTGAATGTGTCAAAATCTTAAAAATTAACAGGTGCCCAAGCAATTTCATGCTAGAATCATCATCCGGATGCCAAAATAAACTAAATACAGCAAAAGATTTGAGTGCACAACGTTTGGTTTAGATTTGACAGCCATAATCAGCAATTGTGTACATTTGAGCTGAATGTGTCAAAATCTTAAAAATTAACAGGTGCCCAAGCAATTTCATGCTAGAATCATCATCCGGATGCCAAAATAAACTAAATACAGCAAAAGATTTGAGTGCACAACGTTTGGTTTAGGTTTGACAGCCATAATCACCTTTTTATTGCTTTAAATGCGTTTTTAGCGCATGATTGTACATTTGAGCTGAATGTGTCAAAATCTTAAAAATTAACAGGTGCCCAAGCAATTTCATGCTAGAATCATCATCCGGATGCCAAAATAAACTAAATACAGCAAAAGATTTGAGTGCACAACGTTTGGTTTAGATTTGACAGCCATAATCAGCAATTGTGTACATTTGAGCTGAATGTGTCAAAATCTTAAAAATTAACAGGTGCCCAAGCAATTTCATGCTAGAATCATCATCCGGATGCCAAAATAAACTAAATACAGCAAAAGATTTGAGTGCACAACGTTTGGTTTAGGTTTGACAGCCATAATCACCTTTTTATTGCTTTAAATGCGTTTTTAGCGCATGATTGTACATTTGAGCTGAATGTGTCAAAATCTTAAAAATTAACAGGTGCCCAAGCAATTTCATGCTAGAATCATCATCCGGATGCCAAAATAAACTAAATACAGCAAAAGATTTGAGTGCACAACGTTTGGTTTAGATTTGACAGCCATAATCAGCAATTGTGTACATTTGAGCTGAATGTGTCAAAATCTTAAAAATTAACAGGTGCCCAAGCAATTTCATGCTAGAATCATCATCCGGATGCCAAAATAAACTAAATACAGCAAAAGATTTGAGTGCACAACGTTTGGTTTAGGTTTGACAGCCATAATCACCTTTTTATTGCTTTAAATGCGTTTTTAGCGCATGATTGTACATTTGAGCTGAATGTGTCAAAATCTTAAAAATTAACAGGTGCCCAAGCAATTTCATGCTAGAATCATCATCCGGATGCCAAAATAAACTAAATACAGCAAAAGATTTGAGTGCACAACGTTTGGTTTAGATTTGACAGCCATAATCAGCAATTGTGTACATTTGAGCTGAATGTGTCAAAATCTTAAAAATTAACAGGTGCCCAAGCAATTTCATGCTAGAATCATCATCCGGATGCCAAAATAAACTAAATACAGCAAAAGATTTGAGTGCACAACGTTTGGTTTAGATTTGACAGCCATAATCAGCAATTGTGTACATTTGAGCTGAATGTGTCAAAATCTTAAAAATTAACAGGTGCCCAAGCAATTTCATGCTAGAATCATCATCCGGATGCCAAAATAAACTAAATACAGCAAAAGATTTGAGTGCACAACGTTTGGTTTAGGTTTGACAGCCATAATCACCTTTTTATTGCTTTAAATGCGTTTTTAGCGCATGATTGTACATTTGAGCTGAATGTGTCAAAATCTTAAAAATTAACAGGTGCCCAAGCAATTTCATGCTAGAATCATCATCCGGATGCCAAAATAAACTAAATACAGCAAAAGATTTGAGTGCACAACGTTTGGTTTAGATTTGACAGCCATAATCAGCAATTGTGTACATTTGAGCTGAATGTGTCAAAATCTTAAAAATTAACAGGTGCCCAAGCAATTTCATGCTAGAATCATCATCCGGATGCCAAAATAAACTAAATACAGCAAAAGATTTGAGTGCACAACGTTTGGTTTAGGTTTGACAGCCATAATCACCTTTTTATTGCTTTAAATGCGTTTTTAGCGCATGATTGTACATTTGAGCTGAATGTGTCAAAATCTTAAAAATTAACAGGTGCCCAAGCAATTTCATGCTAGAATCATCATCCGGATGCCAAAATAAACTAAATACAGCAAAAGATTTGAGTGCACAACGTTTGGTTTAGATTTGACAGCCATAATCAGCAATTGTGTACATTTGAGCTGAATGTGTCAAAATCTTAAAAATTAACAGGTGCCCAAGCAATTTCATGCTAGAATCATCATCCGGATGCCAAAATAAACTAAATACAGCAAAAGATTTGAGTGCACAACGTTTGGTTTAGGTTTGACAGCCATAATCACCTTTTTATTGCTTTAAATGCGTTTTTAGCGCATGATTGTACATTTGAGCTGAATGTGTCAAAATCTTAAAAATTAACAGGTGCCCAAGCAATTTCATGCTAGAATCATCATCCGGATGCCAAAATAAACTAAATACAGCAAAAGATTTGAGTGCACAACGTTTGGTTTAGATTTGACAGCCATAATCAGCAATTGTGTACATTTGAGCTGAATGTGTCAAAATCTTAAAAATTAACAGGTGCCCAAGCAATTTCATGCTAGAATCATCATCCGGATGCCAAAATAAACTAAATACAGCAAAAGATTTGAGTGCACAACGTTTGGTTTAGATTTGACAGCCATAATCAGCAATTGTGTACATTTGAGCTGAATGTGTCAAAATCTTAAAAATTAACAGGTGCCCAAGCAATTTCATGCTAGAATCATCATCCGGATGCCAAAATAAACTAAATACAGCAAAAGATTTGAGTGCACAACGTTTGGTTTAGGTTTGACAGCCATAATCACCTTTTTATTGCTTTAAATGCGTTTTTAGCGCATGATTGTACATTTGAGCTGAATGTGTCAAAATCTTAAAAATTAACAGGTGCCCAAGCAATTTCATGCTAGAATCATCATCCGGATGCCAAAATAAACTAAATACAGCAAAAGATTTGAGTGCACAACGTTTGGTTTAGATTTGACAGCCATAATCAGCAATTGTGTACATTTGAGCTGAATGTGTCAAAATCTTAAAAATTAACAGGTGCCCAAGCAATTTCATGCTAGAATCATCATCCGGATGCCAAAATAAACTAAATACAGCAAAAGATTTGAGTGCACAACGTTTGGTTTAGGTTTGACAGCCATAATCACCTTTTTATTGCTTTAAATGCGTTTTTAGCGCATGATTGTACATTTGAGCTGAATGTGTCAAAATCTTAAAAATTAACAGGTGCCCAAGCAATTTCATGCTAGAATCATCATCCGGATGCCAAAATAAACTAAATACAGCAAAAGATTTGAGTGCACAACGTTTGGTTTAGATTTGACAGCCATAATCAGCAATTGTGTACATTTGAGCTGAATGTGTCAAAATCTTAAAAATTAACAGGTGCCCAAGCAATTTCATGCTAGAATCATCATCCGGATGCCAAAATAAACTAAATACAGCAAAAGATTTGAGTGCACAACGTTTGGTTTAGGTTTGACAGCCATAATCACCTTTTTATTGCTTTAAATGCGTTTTTAGCGCATGATTTACATTTGAGCTGAATGTGTCAAAATCTTAAAAATTAACAGGTGCCCAAGCAATTTCATGCTAGAATCATCATCCGGATGCCAAAATAAACTAAATACAGCAAAAGATTTGAGTGCACAACGTTTGGTTTAGATTTGACAGCCATAATCAGCAATTGTGTACATTTGAGCTGAATGTGTCAAAATCTTAAAAATTAACAGGTGCCCAAGCAATTTCATGCTAGAATCATCATCCGGATGCCAAAATAAACTAAATACAGCAAAAGATTTGAGTGCACAACGTTTGGTTTAGGTTTGACAGCCATAATCACCTTTTTATTGCTTTAAATGCGTTTTTAGCGCATGATTGTACATTTGAGCTGAATGTGTCAAAATCTTAAAAATTAACAGGTGCCCAAGCAATTTCATGCTAGAATCATCATCCGGATGCCAAAATAAACTAAATACAGCAAAAGATTTGAGTGCACAACGTTTGGTTTAGATTTGACAGCCATAATCAGCAATTGTGTACATTTGAGCTGAATGTGTCAAAATCTTAAAAATTAACAGGTGCCCAAGCAATTTCATGCTAGAATCATCATCCGGATGCCAAAATAAACTAAATACAGCAAAAGATTTGAGTGCACAACGTTTGGTTTAGATTTGACAGCCATAATCAGCAATTGTGTACATTTGAGCTGAATGTGTCAAAATCTTAAAAATTAACAGGTGCCCAAGCAATTTCATGCTAGAATCATCATCCGGATGCCAAAATAAACTAAATACAGCAAAAGATTTGAGTGCACAACGTTTGGTTTAGGTTTGACAGCCATAATCACCTTTTTATTGCTTTAAATGCGTTTTTAGCGCATGATTGTACATTTGAGCTGAATGTGTCAAAATCTTAAAAATTAACAGGTGCCCAAGCAATTTCATGCTAGAATCATCATCCGGATGCCAAAATAAACTAAATACAGCAAAAGATTTGAGTGCACAACGTTTGGTTTAGATTTGACAGCCATAATCAGCAATTGTGTACATTTGAGCTGAATGTGTCAAAATCTTAAAAATTAACAGGTGCCCAAGCAATTTCATGCTAGAATCATCATCCGGATGCCAAAATAAACTAAATACAGCAAAAGATTTGAGTGCACAACGTTTGGTTTAGGTTTGACAGCCATAATCACCTTTTTATTGCTTTAAATGCGTTTTTAGCGCATGATTGTACATTTGAGCTGAATGTGTCAAAATCTTAAAAATTAACAGGTGCCCAAGCAATTTCATGCTAGAATCATCATCCGGATGCCAAAATAAACTAAATACAGCAAAAGATTTGAGTGCACAACGTTTGGTTTAGATTTGACAGCCATAATCAGCAATTGTGTACATTTGAGCTGAATGTGTCAAAATCTTAAAAATTAACAGGTGCCCAAGCAATTTCATGCTAGAATCATCATCCGGATGCCAAAATAAACTAAATACAGCAAAAGATTTGAGTGCACAACGTTTGGTTTAGATTTGACAGCCATAATCAGCAATTGTGTACATTTGAGCTGAATGTGTCAAAATCTTAAAAATTAACAGGTGCCCAAGCAATTTCATGCTAGAATCATCATCCGGATGCCAAAATAAACTAAATACAGCAAAAGATTTGAGTGCACAACGTTTGGTTTAGGTTTGACAGCCATAATCACCTTTTTATTGCTTTAAATGCGTTTTTAGCGCATGATTGTACATTTGAGCTGAATGTGTCAAAATCTTAAAAATTAACAGGTGCCCAAGCAATTTCATGCTAGAATCATCATCCGGATGCCAAAATAAACTAAATACAGCAAAAGATTTGAGTGCACAACGTTTGGTTTAGATTTGACAGCCATAATCAGCAATTGTGTACATTTGAGCTGAATGTGTCAAAATCTTAAAAATTAACAGGTGCCCAAGCAATTTCATGCTAGAATCATCATCCGGATGCCAAAATAAACTAAATACAGCAAAAGATTTGAGTGCACAACGTTTGGTTTAGGTTTGACAGCCATAATCACCTTTTTATTGCTTTAAATGCGTTTTTAGCGCATGATTGTACATTTGAGCTGAATGTGTCAAAATCTTAAAAATTAACAGGTGCCCAAGCAATTTCATGCTAGAATCATCATCCGGATGCCAAAATAAACTAAATACAGCAAAAGATTTGAGTGCACAACGTTTGGTTTAGATTTGACAGCCATAATCAGCAATTGTGTACATTTGAGCTGAATGTGTCAAAATCTTAAAAATTAACAGGTGCCCAAGCAATTTCATGCTAGAATCATCATCCGGATGCCAAAATAAACTAAATACAGCAAAAGATTTGAGTGCACAACGTTTGGTTTAGGTTTGACAGCCATAATCACCTTTTTATTGCTTTAAATGCGTTTTTAGCGCATGATTGTACATTTGAGCTGAATGTGTCAAAATCTTAAAAATTAACAGGTGCCCAAGCAATTTCATGCTAGAATCATCATCCGGATGCCAAAATAAACTAAATACAGCAAAAGATTTGAGTGCACAACGTTTGGTTTAGATTTGACAGCCATAATCAGCAATTGTGTACATTTGAGCTGAATGTGTCAAAATCTTAAAAATTAACAGGTGCCCAAGCAATTTCATGCTAGAATCATCATCCGGATGCCAAAATAAACTAAATACAGCAAAAGATTTGAGTGCACAACGTTTGGTTTAGGTTTGACAGCCATAATCACCTTTTTATTGCTTTAAATGCGTTTTTAGCGCATGATTGTACATTTGAGCTGAATGTGTCAAAATCTTAAAAATTAACAGGTGCCCAAGCAATTTCATGCTAGAATCATCATCCGGATGCCAAAATAAACTAAATACAGCAAAAGATTTGAGTGCACAACGTTTGGTTTAGATTTGACAGCCATAATCAGCAATTGTGTACATTTGAGCTGAATGTGTCAAAATCTTAAAAATTAACAGGTGCCCAAGCAATTTCATGCTAGAATCATCATCCGGATGCCAAAATAAACTAAATACAGCAAAAGATTTGAGTGCACAACGTTTGGTTTAGGTTTGACAGCCATAATCACCTTTTTATTGCTTTAAATGCGTTTTTAGCGCATGATTGTACATTTGAGCTGAATGTGTCAAAATCTTAAAAATTAACAGGTGCCCAAGCAATTTCATGCTAGAATCATCATCCGGATGCCAAAATAAACTAAATACAGCAAAAGATTTGAGTGCACAACGTTTGGTTTAGGTTTGACAGCCATAATCACCTTTTTATTGCTTTAAATGCGTTTTTAGCGCATGATTGTACATTTGAGCTGAATGTGTCAAAATCTTAAAAATTAACAGGTGCCCAAGCAATTTCATGCTAGAATCATCATCCGGATGCCAAAATAAACTAAATACAGCAAAAGATTTGAGTGCACAACGTTTGGTTTAGGTTTGACAGCCGTAATCACCTTTTTATTGCTTTAAATGCGTTTTTAGCGCATGATTGTACATTTGAGCTGAATGTGTCAAAATCTTAAAAATTAACAGGTGCCCAAGCAATTTCATGCTAGAATCATTCATCCGGATGCCAAAATAAACTAAATACAGCAAAAGATTTGAGTGCACAACGTTTGGTTTAGGTTTGACAGCCATAATCACCTTTTTATTGCTTTAAATGCGTTTTTAGCGCATGATTGTACATTTGAGCTGAATGTGTCAAAATCTTAAAAATTAACAGGTGCCCAAACAATTTCATGCTAGAATCATCATCCGGATGCCAAAATAAACTAAATACAGCAAAAGATTTGAGTGCACAACGTTTGGTTTAGATTTGACAGCCATAATCAGCAATTGTGTACATTTGAGCTGAATGTGTCAAAATCTTAAAAATTAACAGGTGCCCAAGCAATTTCATGCTAGAATCATCATCCGGATGCCAAAATAAACTAAATACAGCAAAAGATTTGAGTGCACAACGTTTGGTTTAGGTTTGACAGCCATAATCACCTTTTTATTGCTTTAAATGCGTTTTTAGCGCATGATTGTACATTTGAGCTGAATGTGTCAAAATCTTAAAAATTAACAGGTGCCCAAGCAATTTCATGCTAGAATCATCATCCGGATGCCAAAATAAACTAAATACAGCAAAAGATTTGAGTGCACAACGTTTGGTTTAGATTTGACAGCCATAATCAGCAATTGTGTACATTTGAGCTGAATGTGTCAAAATCTTAAAAATTAACAGGTGCCCAAGCAATTTCATGCTAGAATCATCATCCGGATGCCAAAATAAACTAAATACAGCAAAAGATTTGAGTGCACAACGTTTGGTTTAGATTTGACAGCCATAATCAGCAATTGTGTACATTTGAGCTGAATGTGTCAAAATCTTAAAAATTAACAGGTGCCCAAGCAATTTCATGCTAGAATCATCATCCGGATGCCAAAATAAACTAAATACAGCAAAAGATTTGAGTGCACAACGTTTGGTTTAGGTTTGACAGCCATAATCACCTTTTTATTGCTTTAAATGCGTTTTTAGCGCATGATTGTACATTTGAGCTGAATGTGTCAAAATCTTAAAAATTAACAGGTGCCCAAGCAATTTCATGCTAGAATCATCATCCGGATGCCAAAATAAACTAAATACAGCAAAAGATTTGAGTGCACAACGTTTGGTTTAGATTTGACAGCCATAATCAGCAATTGTGTACATTTGAGCTGAATGTGTCAAAATCTTAAAAATTAACAGGTGCCCAAGCAATTTCATGCTAGAATCATCATCCGGATGCCAAAATAAACTAAATACAGCAAAAGATTTGAGTGCACAACGTTTGGTTTAGGTTTGACAGCCATAATCACCTTTTTATTGCTTTAAATGCGTTTTTAGCGCATGATTGTACATTTGAGCTGAATGTGTCAAAATCTTAAAAATTAACAGGTGCCCAAGCAATTTCATGCTAGAATCATCATCCGGATGCCAAAATAAACTAAATACAGCAAAAGATTTGAGTGCACAACGTTTGGTTTAGATTTGACAGCCATAATCAGCAATTGTGTACATTTGAGCTGAATGTGTCAAAATCTTAAAAATTAACAGGTGCCCAAGCAATTTCATGCTAGAATCATCATCCGGATGCCAAAATAAACTAAATACAGCAAAAGATTTGAGTGCACAACGTTTGGTTTAGGTTTGACAGCCATAATCACCTTTTATTGCTTTAAATGCGTTTTTAGCGCATGATTGTACATTTGAGCTGAATGTGTCAAAATCTTAAAAATTAACAGGTGCCCAAGCAATTTCATGCTAGAATCATCATCCGGATGCCAAAATAAACTAAATACAGCAAAAGATTTGAGTGCACAACGTTTGGTTTAGATTTGACAGCCATAATCTAGCTAATTGTGTACATTTGAGCTGAATGTGTCAAAATCTTAAAAATTAACAGGTGCCCAAGCAATTTCATGCTAGAATCATCATCCGGATGCCAAAATAAACTAAATACAGCAAAAGATTTGAGTGCACAACGTTTGGTTTAGATTTGACAGCCATAATCAGCAATTGTGTACATTTGAGCTGAATGTGTCAAAATCTTAAAAATTAACAGGTGCCCAAGCAATTTCATGCTAGAATCATCATCCGGATGCCAAAATAAACTAAATACAGCAAAAGATTTGAGTGCACAACGTTTGGTTTAGGTTTGACAGCCATAATCACCTTTTTATTGCTTTAAATGCGTTTTTAGCGCATGATTGTACATTTGAGCTGAATGTGTCAAAATCTTAAAAATTAACAGGTGCCCAAGCAATTTCATGCTAGAATCATCATCCGGATGCCAAAATAAACTAAATACAGCAAAAGATTTGAGTGCACAACGTTTGGTTTAGATTTGACAGCCATAATCAGCAATTGTGTACATTTGAGCTGAATGTGTCAAAATCTTAAAAATTAACAGGTGCCCAAGCAATTTCATGCTAGAATCATCATCCGGATGCCAAAATAAACTAAATACAGCAAAAGATTTGAGTGCACAACGTTTGGTTTAGGTTTGACAGCCATAATCACCTTTTTATTGCTTTAAATGCGTTTTTAGCGCATGATTGTACATTTGAGCTGAATGTGTCAAAATCTTAAAAATTAACAGGTGCCCAAGCAATTTCATGCTAGAATCATCATCCGGATGCCAAAATAAACTAAATACAGCAAAAGATTTGAGTGCACAACGTTTGGTTTAGATTTGACAGCCATAATCAGCAATTGTGTACATTTGAGCTGAATGTGTCAAAATCTTAAAAATTAACAGGTGCCCAAGCAATTTCATGCTAGAATCATCATCCGGATGCCAAAATAAACTAAATACAGCAAAAGATTTGAGTGCACAACGTTTGGTTTAGGTTTGACAGCCATAATCACCTTTTTATTGCTTTAAATGCGTTTTTAGCGCATGATTGTACATTTGAGCTGAATGTGTCAAAATCTTAAAAATTAACAGGTGCCCAAGCAATTTCATGCTAGAATCATCATCCGGATGCCAAAATAAACTAAATACAGCAAAAGATTTGAGTGCACAACGTTTGGTTTAGATTTGACAGCCATAATCAGCAATTGTGTACATTTGAGCTGAATGTGTCAAAATCTTAAAAATTAACAGGTGCCCAAGCAATTTCATGCTAGAATCATCATCCGGATGCCAAAATAAACTAAATACAGCAAAAGATTTGAGTGCACAACGTTTGGTTTAGGTTTGACAGCCATAATCACCTTTTTATTGCTTTAAATGCGTTTTTAGCGCATGATTGTACATTTGAGCTGAATGTGTCAAAATCTTAAAAATTAACAGGTGCCCAAGCAATTTCATGCTAGAATCATCATCCGGATGCCAAAATAAACTAAATACAGCAAAAGATTTGAGTGCACAACGTTTGGTTTAGATTTGACAGCCATAATCAGCAATTGTGTACATTTGAGCTGAATGTGTCAAAATCTTAAAAATTAACAGGTGCCCAAGCAATTTCATGCTAGAATCATCATCCGGATGCCAAAATAAACTAAATACAGCAAAAGATTTGAGTGCACAACGTTTGGTTTAGATTTGACAGCCATAATCAGCAATTGTGTACATTTGAGCTGAATGTGTCAAAATCTTAAAAATTAACAGGTGCCCAAGCAATTTCATGCTAGAATCATCATCCGGATGCCAAAATAAACTAAATACAGCAAAAGATTTGAGTGCACAACGTTTGGTTTAGGTTTGACAGCCATAATCACCTTTTTATTGCTTTAAATGCGTTTTTAGCGCATGATTGTACATTTGAGCTGAATGTGTCAAAATCTTAAAAATTAACAGGTGCCCAAGCAATTTCATGCTAGAATCATCATCCGGATGCCAAAATAAACTAAATACAGCAAAAGATTTGAGTGCACAACGTTTGGTTTAGATTTGACAGCCATAATCAGCAATTGTGTACATTTGAGCTGAATGTGTCAAAATCTTAAAAATTAACAGGTGCCCAAGCAATTTCATGCTAGAATCATCATCCGGATGCCAAAATAAACTAAATACAGCAAAAGATTTGAGTGCACAACGTTTGGTTTAGGTTTGACAGCCATAATCACCTTTTTATTGCTTTAAATGCGTTTTTAGCGCATGATTGTACATTTGAGCTGAATGTGTCAAAATCTTAAAAATTAACAGGTGCCCAAGCAATTTCATGCTAGAATCATCATCCGATGCCAAAATAAACTAAATACAGCAAAAGATTTGAGTGCACAACGTTTGGTTTAGATTTGACAGCCATAATCAGCAATTGTGTACATTTGAGCTGAATGTGTCAAAATCTTAAAAATTAACAGGTGCCCAAGCAATTTCATGCTAGAATCATCATCCGGATGCCAAAATAAACTAAATACAGCAAAAGATTTGAGTGCACAACGTTTGGTTTAGGTTTGACAGCCATAATCACCTTTTTATTGCTTTAAATGCGTTTTTAGCGCATGATTGTACATTTGAGCTGAATGTGTCAAAATCTTAAAAATTAACAGGTGCCCAAGCAATTTCATGCTAGAATCATCATCCGGATGCCAAAATAAACTAAATACAGCAAAAGATTTGAGTGCACAACGTTTGGTTTAGATTTGACAGCCATAATCAGCAATTGTGTACATTTGAGCTGAATGTGTCAAAATCTTAAAATTAACAGGTGCCCAAGCAATTTCATGCTAGAATCATCATCCGGATGCCAAAATAAACTAAATACAGCAAAAGATTTGAGTGCACAACGTTTGGTTTAGGTTTGACAGCCATAATCACCTTTTTATTGCTTTAAATGCGTTTTTAGCGCATGATTGTACATTTGAGCTGAATGTGTCAAAATCTTAAAAATTAACAGGTGCCCAAGCAATTTCATGCTAGAATCATCATCCGGATGCCAAAATAAACTAAATACAGCAAAAGATTTGAGTGCACAACGTTTGGTTTAGATTTGACAGCCATAATCAGCAATTGTGTACATTTGAGCTGAATGTGTCAAAATCTTAAAAATTAACAGGTGCCCAAGCAATTTCATGCTAGAATCATCATCCGGATGCCAAAATAAACTAAATACAGCAAAAGATTTGAGTGCACAACGTTTGGTTTAGGTTTGACAGCCATAATCACCTTTTTATTGCTTTAAATGCGTTTTTAGCGCATGATTGTACATTTGAGCTGAATGTGTCAAAATCTTAAAAATTAACAGGTGCCCAAGCAATTTCATGCTAGAATCATCATCCGGATGCCAAAATAAACTAAATACAGCAAAAGATTTGAGTGCACAACGTTTGGTTTAGATTTGACAGCCATAATCAGCAATTGTGTACATTTGAGCTGAATGTGTCAAAATCTTAAAAATTAACAGGTGCCCAAGCAATTTCATGCTAGAATCATCATCCGGATGCCAAAATAAACTAAATACAGCAAAAGATTTGAGTGCACAACGTTTGGTTTAGATTTGACAGCCATAATCAGCAATTGTGTACATTTGAGCTGAATGTGTCAAAATCTTAAAAATTAACAGGTGCCCAAGCAATTTCATGCTAGAATCATCATCCGGATGCCAAAATAAACTAAATACAGCAAAAGATTTGAGTGCACAACGTTTGGTTTAGGTTTGACAGCCATAATCACCTTTTTATTGCTTTAAATGCGTTTTTAGCGCATGATTGTACATTTGAGCTGAATGTGTCAAAATCTTAAAAATTAACAGGTGCCCAAGCAATTTCATGCTAGAATCATCATCCGGATGCCAAAATAAACTAAATACAGCAAAAGATTTGAGTGCACAACGTTTGGTTTAGATTTGACAGCCATAATCAGCAATTGTGTACATTTGAGCTGAATGTGTCAAAATCTTAAAAATTAACAGGTGCCCAAGCAATTTCATGCTAGAATCATCATCCGGATGCCAAAATAAACTAAATACAGCAAAAGATTTGAGTGCACAACGTTTGGTTTAGGTTTGACAGCCATAATCACCTTTTTATTGCTTTAAATGCGTTTTTAGCGCATGATTGTACATTTGAGCTGAATGTGTCAAAATCTTAAAAATTAACAGGTGCCCAAGCAATTTCATGCTAGAATCATCATCCGGATGCCAAAATAAACTAAATACAGCAAAAGATTTGAGTGCACAACGTTTGGTTTAGATTTGACAGCCATAATCAGCAATTGTGTACATTTGAGCTGAATGTGTCAAAATCTTAAAAATTAACAGGTGCCCAAGCAATTTCATGCTAGAATCATCATCCGGATGCCAAAATAAACTAAATACAGCAAAAGATTTGAGTGCACAACGTTTGGTTTAGATTTGACAGCCATAATCTAGCAATTGTGTACATTTGAGCTGAATGTGTCAAAATCTTAAAAATTAACAGGTGCCCAAGCAATTTCATGCTAGAATCATCATCCGGATGCCAAAATAAACTAAATACAGCAAAAGATTTGAGTGCACAACGTTTGGTTTAGGTTTGACAGCCATAATCACCTTTTTATTGCTTTAAATGCGTTTTTAGCGCATGATTGTACATTTGAGCTGAATGTGTCAAAATCTTAAAAATTAACAGGTGCCCAAGCAATTTCATGCTAGAATCATCATCCGGATGCCAAAATAAACTAAATACAGCAAAAGATTTGAGTGCACAACGTTTGGTTTAGATTTGACAGCCATAATCAGCAATTGTGTACATTTGAGCTGAATGTGTCAAAATCTTAAAAATTAACAGGTGCCCAAGCAATTTCATGCTAGAATCATCATCCGGATGCCAAAATAAACTAAATACAGCAAAAGATTTGAGTGCACAACGTTTGGTTTAGGTTTGACAGCCATAATCACCTTTTTATTGCTTTAAATGCGTTTTTAGCGCATGATTGTACATTTGAGCTGAATGTGTCAAAATCTTAAAAATTAACAGGTGCCCAAGCAATTTCATGCTAGAATCATCATCCGGATGCCAAAATAAACTAAATACAGCAAAAGATTTGAGTGCACAACGTTTGGTTTAGATTTGACAGCCATAATCAGCAATTGTGTACATTTGAGCTGAATGTGTCAAAATCTTAAAAATTAACAGGTGCCCAAGCAATTTCATGCTAGAATCATCATCCGGATGCCAAAATAAACTAAATACAGCAAAAGATTTGAGTGCACAACGTTTGGTTTAGGTTTGACAGCCATAATCACCTTTTTATTGCTTTAAATGCGTTTTTAGCGCATGATTGTACATTTGAGCTGAATGTGTCAAAATCTTAAAAATTAACAGGTGCCCAAGCAATTTCATGCTAGAATCATCATCCGGATGCCAAAATAAACTAAATACAGCAAAAGATTTGAGTGCACAACGTTTGGTTTAGATTTGACAGCCATAATCAGCAATTGTGTACATTTGAGCTGAATGTGTCAAAATCTTAAAAATTAACAGGTGCCCAAGCAATTTCATGCTAGAATCATCATCCGGATGCCAAAATAAACTAAATACAGCAAAAGATTTGAGTGCACAACGTTTGGTTTAGGTTTGACAGCCATAATCACCTTTTTATTGCTTTAAATGCGTTTTTAGCGCATGATTGTACATTTGAGCTGAATGTGTCAAAATCTTAAAAATTAACAGGTGCCCAAGCAATTTCATGCTAGAATCATCATCCGGATGCCAAAATAAACTAAATACAGCAAAAGATTTGAGTGCACAACGTTTGGTTTAGATTTGACAGCCATAATCAGCAATTGTGTACATTTGAGCTGAATGTGTCAAAATCTTAAAAATTAACAGGTGCCCAAGCAATTTCATGCTAGAATCATCATCCGGATGCCAAAATAAACTAAATACAGCAAAAGATTTGAGTGCACAACGTTTGGTTTAGGTTTGACAGCCATAATCACCTTTTTATTGCTTTAAATGCGTTTTTAGCGCATGATTGTACATTTGAGCTGAATGTGTCAAAATCTTAAAAATTAACAGGTGCCCAAGCAATTTCATGCTAGAATCATCATCCGGATGCCAAAATAAACTAAATACAGCAAAAGATTTGAGTGCACAACGTTTGGTTTAGATTTGACAGCCATAATCAGCAATTGTGTACATTTGAGCTGAATGTGTCAAAATCTTAAAAATTAACAGGTGCCCAAGCAATTTCATGCTAGAATCATCATCCGGATGCCAAAATAAACTAAATACAGCAAAAGATTTGAGTGCACAACGTTTGGTTTAGATTTGACAGCCATAATCAGCAATTGTGTACATTTGAGCTGAATGTGTCAAAATCTTAAAAATTAACAGGTGCCCAAGCAATTTCATGCTAGAATCATCATCCGGATGCCAAAATAAACTAAATACAGCAAAAGATTTGAGTGCACAACGTTTGGTTTAGGTTTGACAGCCATAATCACCTTTTTATTGCTTTAAATGCGTTTTTAGCGCATGATTGTACATTTGAGCTGAATGTGTCAAAATCTTAAAAATTAACAGGTGCCCAAGCAATTTCATGCTAGAATCATCATCCGGATGCCAAAATAAACTAAATACAGCAAAAGATTTGAGTGCACAACGTTTGGTTTAGATTTGACAGCCATAATCAGCAATTGTGTACATTTGAGCTGAATGTGTCAAAATCTTAAAAATTAACAGGTGCCCAAGCAATTTCATGCTAGAATCATCATCCGGATGCCAAAATAAACTAAATACAGCAAAAGATTTGAGTGCACAACGTTTGGTTTAGGTTTGACAGCCATAATCACCTTTTTATTGCTTTAAATGCGTTTTTAGCGCATGATTGTACATTTGAGCTGAATGTGTCAAAATCTTAAAAATTAACAGGTGCCCAAGCAATTTCATGCTAGAATCATCATCCGGATGCCAAAATAAACTAAATACAGCAAAAGATTTGAGTGCACAACGTTTGGTTTAGATTTGACAGCCATAATCAGCAATTGTGTACATTTGAGCTGAATGTGTCAAAATCTTAAAAATTAACAGGTGCCCAAGCAATTTCATGCTAGAATCATCATCCGGATGCCAAAATAAACTAAATACAGCAAAAGATTTGAGTGCACAACGTTTGGTTTAGGTTTGACAGCCATAATCACCTTTTTATTGCTTTAAATGCGTTTTTAGCGCATGATTGTACATTTGAGCTGAATGTGTCAAAATCTTAAAAATTAACAGGTGCCCAAGCAATTTCATGCTAGAATCATCATCCGGATGCCAAAATAAACTAAATACAGCAAAAGATTTGAGTGCACAACGTTTGGTTTAGATTTGACAGCCATAATCAGCAATTGTGTACATTTGAGCTGAATGTGTCAAAATCTTAAAAATTAACAGGTGCCCAAGCAATTTCATGCTAGAATCATCATCCGGATGCCAAAATAAACTAAATACAGCAAAAGATTTGAGTGCACAACGTTTGGTTTAGGTTTGACAGCCATAATCACCTTTTTATTGCTTTAAATGCGTTTTTAGCGCATGATTGTACATTTGAGCTGAATGTGTCAAAATCTTAAAAATTAACAGGTGCCCAAGCAATTTCATGCTAGAATCATCATCCGGATGCCAAAATAAACTAAATACAGCAAAAGATTTGAGTGCACAACGTTTGGTTTAGGTTTGACAGCCATAATCACCTTTTTATTGCTTTAAATGCGTTTTTAGCGCATGATTGTACATTTGAGCTGAATGTGTCAAAATCTTAAAAATTAACAGGTGCCCAAGCAATTTCATGCTAGAATCATCATCCGGATGCCAAAATAAACTAAATACAGCAAAAGATTTGAGTGCACAACGTTTGGTTTAGATTTGACAGCCATAATCAGCAATTGTGTACATTTGAGCTGAATGTGTCAAAATCTTAAAAATTAACAGGTGCCCAAGCAATTTCATGCTAGAATCATCATCCGGATGCCAAAATAAACTAAATACAGCAAAAGATTTGAGTGCACAACGTTTGGTTTAGGTTTGACAGCCATAATCACCTTTTTATTGCTTTAAATGCGTTTTTAGCGCATGATTGTACATTTGAGCTGAATGTGTCAAAATCTTAAAAATTAACAGGTGCCCAAGCAATTTCATGCTAGAATCATCATCCGGATGCCAAAATAAACTAAATACAGCAAAAGATTTGAGTGCACAACGTTTGGTTTAGATTTGACAGCCATAATCAGCAATTGTGTACATTTGAGCTGAATGTGTCAAAATCTTAAAAATTAACAGGTGCCCAAGCAATTTCATGCTAGAATCATCATCCGGATGCCAAAATAAACTAAATACAGCAAAAGATTTGAGTGCACAACGTTTGGTTTAGATTTGACAGCCATAATCAGCAATTGTGTACATTTGAGCTGAATGTGTCAAAATCTTAAAAATTAACAGGTGCCCAAGCAATTTCATGCTAGAATCATCATCCGGATGCCAAAATAAACTAAATACAGCAAAAGATTTGAGTGCACAACGTTTGGTTTAGGTTTGACAGCCATAATCACCTTTTTATTGCTTTAAATGCGTTTTTAGCGCATGATTGTACATTTGATCTGAATGTGTCAAAATCTTAAAAATTAACAGGTGCCCAAGCAATTTCATGCTAGAATCATCATCCGGATGCCAAAATAAACTAAATACAGCAAAAGATTTGAGTGCACAACGTTTGGTTTAGATTTGACAGCCATAATCAGCAATTGTGTACATTTGAGCTGAATGTGTCAAAATCTTAAAAATTAACAGGTGCCCAAGCAATTTCATGCTAGAATCATCATCCGGATGCCAAAATAAACTAAATACAGCAAAAGATTTGAGTGCACAACGTTTGGTTTAGGTTTGACAGCCATAATCACCTTTTTATTGCTTTAAATGCGTTTTTAGCGCATGATTGTACATTTGAGCTGAATGTGTCAAAATCTTAAAAATTAACAGGTGCCCAAGCAATTTCATGCTAGAATCATCATCCGGATGCCAAAATAAACTAAATACAGCAAAAGATTTGAGTGCACAACGTTTGGTTTAGATTTGACAGCCATAATCAGCAATTGTGTACATTTGAGCTGAATGTGTCAAAATCTTAAAAATTAACAGGTGCCCAAGCAATTTCATGCTAGAATCATCATCCGGATGCCAAAATAAACTAAATACAGCAAAAGATTTGAGTGCACAACGTTTGGTTTAGGTTTGACAGCCATAATCACCTTTTTATTGCTTTAAATGCGTTTTTAGCGCATGATTGTACATTTGAGCTGAATGTGTCAAAATCTTAAAAATTAACAGGTGCCCAAGCAATTTCATGCTAGAATCATCATCCGGATGCCAAAATAAACTAAATACAGCAAAAGATTTGAGTGCACAACGTTTGGTTTAGATTTGACAGCCATAATCAGCAATTGTGTACATTTGAGCTGAATGTGTCAAAATCTTAAAAATTAACAGGTGCCCAAGCAATTTCATGCTAGAATCATCATCCGGATGCCAAAATAAACTAAATACAGCAAAAGATTTGAGTGCACAACGTTTGGTTTAGGTTTGACAGCCATAATCACCTTTTTATTGCTTTAAATGCGTTTTTAGCGCATGATTGTACATTTGAGCTGAATGTGTCAAAATCTTAAAAATTAACAGGTGCCCAAGCAATTTCATGCTAGAATCATCATCCGGATGCCAAAATAAACTAAATACAGCAAAAGATTTGAGTGCACAACGTTTGGTTTAGATTTGACAGCCATAATCAGCAATTGTGTACATTTGAGCTGAATGTGTCAAAATCTTAAAAATTAACAGGTGCCCAAGCAATTTCATGCTAGAATCATCATCCGGATGCCAAAATAAACTAAATACAGCAAAAGATTTGAGTGCACAACGTTTGGTTTAGGTTTGACAGCCATAATCACCTTTTTATTGCTTTAAATGCGTTTTTAGCGCATGATTGTACATTTGAGCTGAATGTGTCAAAATCTTAAAAATTAACAGGTGCCCAAGCAATTTCATGCTAGAATCATCATCCGGATGCCAAAATAAACTAAATACAGCAAAAGATTTGAGTGCACAACGTTTGGTTTAGATTTGACAGCCATAATCAGCAATTGTGTACATTTGAGCTGAATGTGTCAAAATCTTAAAAATTAACAGGTGCCCAAGCAATTTCATGCTAGAATCATCATCCGGATGCCAAAATAAACTAAATACAGCAAAAGATTTGAGTGCACAACGTTTGGTTTAGGTTTGACAGCCATAATCACCTTTTTATTGCTTTAAATGCGTTTTTAGCGCATGATTGTACATTTGAGCTGAATGTGTCAAAATCTTAAAAATTAACAGGTGCCCAAGCAATTTCATGCTAGAATCATCATCCGGATGCCAAAATAAACTAAATACAGCAAAAGATTTGAGTGCACAACGTTTGGTTTAGATTTGACAGCCATAATCAGCAATTGTGTACATTTGAGCTGAATGTGTCAAAATCTTAAAAATTAACAGGTGCCCAAGCAATTTCATGCTAGAATCATCATCCGGATGCCAAAATAAACTAAATACAGCAAAAGATTTGAGTGCACAACGTTTGGTTTAGGTTTGACAGCCATAATCACCTTTTTATTGCTTTAAATGCGTTTTTAGCGCATGATTGTACATTTGAGCTGAATGTGTCAAAATCTTAAAAATTAACAGGTGCCCAAGCAATTTCATGCTAGAATCATCATCCGGATGCCAAAATAAACTAAATACAGCAAAAGATTTGAGTGCACAACGTTTGGTTTAGATTTGACAGCCATAATCAGCAATTGTGTACATTTGAGCTGAATGTGTCAAAATCTTAAAAATTAACAGGTGCCCAAGCAATTTCATGCTAGAATCATCATCCGGATGCCAAAATAAACTAAATACAGCAAAAGATTTGAGTGCACAACGTTTGGTTTAGGTTTGACAGCCATAATCACCTTTTTATTGCTTTAAATGCGTTTTTAGCGCATGATTTACATTTGAGCTGAATGTGTCAAAATCTTAAAAAATAACAGGTGCCCAAGCAATTTCATGCTAGAATCATCATCCGGATGCCAAAATAAACTAAATACAGCAAAAGATTTGAGTGCACAACGTTTGGTTTAGATTTGACAGCCATAATCAGCAATTGTGTACATTTGAGCTGAATGTGTCAAAATCTTAAAAATTAACAGGTGCCCAAGCAATTTCATGCTAGAATCATCATCCGGATGCCAAAATAAACTAAATACAGCAAAAGATTTGAGTGCACAACGTTTGGTTTAGGTTTGACAGCCATAATCACCTTTTTATTGCTTTAAATGCGTTTTTAGCGCATGATTGTACATTTGAGCTGAATGTGTCAAAATCTTAAAAATTAACAGGTGCTCAAGCAATTTCATGCTAGAATCATCATCCGGATGCCAAAATAAACTAAATACAGCAAAAGATTTGAGTGCACAACGTTTGGTTTAGATTTGACAGCCATAATCAGCAATTGTGTACATTTGAGCTGAATGTGTCAAAATCTTAAAAATTAACAGGTGCCCAAGCAATTTCATGCTAGAATCATCATCCGGATGCCAAAATAAACTAAATACAGCAAAAGATTTGAGTGCACAACGTTTGGTTTAGATTTGACAGCCATAATCAGCAATTGTGTACATTTGAGCTGAATGTGTCAAAATCTTAAAAATTAACAGGTGCCCAAGCAATTTCATGCTAGAATCATCATCCGGATGCCAAAATAAACTAAATACAGCAAAAGATTTGAGTGCACAACGTTTGGTTTAGGTTTGACAGCCATAATCACCTTTTTATTGCTTTAAATGCGTTTTTAGCGCATGATTGTACATTTGAGCTGAATGTGTCAAAATCTTAAAAATTAACAGGTGCCCAAGCAATTTCATGCTAGAATCATCATCCGGATGCCAAAATAAACTAAATACAGCAAAAGATTTGAGTGCACAACGTTTGGTTTAGATTTGACAGCCATAATCAGCAATTGTGTACATTTGAGCTGAATGTGTCAAAATCTTAAAAATTAACAGGTGCCCAAGCAATTTCATGCTAGAATCATCATCCGGATGCCAAAATAAACTAAATACAGCAAAAGATTTGAGTGCACAACGTTTGGTTTAGGTTTGACAGCCATAATCACCTTTTTATTGCTTTAAATGCGTTTTTAGCGCATGATTGTACATTTGAGCTGAATGTGTCAAAATCTTAAAAATTAACAGGTGCCCAAGCAATTTCATGCTAGAATCATCATCCGGATGCCAAAATAAACTAAATACAGCAAAAGATTTGAGTGCACAACGTTTGGTTTAGATTTGACAGCCATAATCAGCAATTGTGTACATTTGAGCTGAATGTGTCAAAATCTTAAAAATTAACAGGTGCCCAAGCAATTTCATGCTAGAATCATCATCCGGATGCCAAAATAAACTAAATACAGCAAAAGATTTGAGTGCACAACGTTTGGTTTAGGTTTGACAGCCATAATCACCTTTTTATTGCTTTAAATGCGTTTTTAGCGCATGATTGTACATTTGAGCTGAATGTGTCAAAATCTTAAAAATTAACAGGTGCCCAAGCAATTTCATGTTAGAATCATCATCCGGATGCCAAAATAAACTAAATACAGCAAAAGATTTGAGTGCACAACGTTTGGTTTAGATTTGACAGCCATAATCAGCAATTGTGTACATTTGAGCTGAATGTGTCAAAATCTTAAAAATTAACAGGTGCCCAAGCAATTTCATGCTAGAATCATCATCCGGATGCCAAAATAAACTAAATACAGCAAAAGATTTGAGTGCACAACGTTTGGTTTAGGTTTGACAGCCATAATCACCTTTTTATTGCTTTAAATGCGTTTTTAGCGCATGATTGTACATTTGAGCTGAATGTGTCAAAATCTTAAAAATTAACAGGTGCCCAAGCAATTTCATGCTAGAATCATCATCCGGATGCCAAAATAAACTAAATACAGCAAAAGATTTGAGTGCACAACGTTTGGTTTAGATTTGACAGCCATAATCAGCAATTGTGTACATTTGAGCTGAATGTGTCAAAATCTTAAAAATTAACAGGTGCCCAAGCAATTTCATGCTAGAATCATCATCCGGATGCCAAAATAAACTAAATACAGCAAAAGATTTGAGTGCACAACGTTTGGTTTAGGTTTGACAGCCATAATCACCTTTTTATTGCTTTAAATGCGTTTTTAGCGCATGATTGTACATTTGAGCTGAATGTGTCAAAATCTTAAAAATTAACAGGTGCCCAAGCAATTTCATGCTAGAATCATCATCCGGATGCCAAAATAAACTAAATACAGCAAAAGATTTGAGTGCACAACGTTTGGTTTAGATTTGACAGCCATAATCAGCAATTGTGTACATTTGAGCTGAATGTGTCAAAATCTTAAAAATTAACAGGTGCCCAAGCAATTTCATGCTAGAATCATCATCCGGATGCCAAAATAAACTAAATACAGCAAAAGATTTGAGTGCACAACGTTTGGTTTAGATTTGACAGCCATAATCAGCAATTGTGTACATTTGAGCTGAATGTGTCAAAATCTTAAAAATTAACAGGTGCCCAAGCAATTTCATGCTAGAATCATCATCCGGATGCCAAAATAAACTAAATACAGCAAAAGATTTGAGTGCACAACGTTTGGTTTAGGTTTGACAGCCATAATCACCTTTTTATTGCTTTAAATGCGTTTTTAGCGCATGATTGTACATTTGAGCTGAATGTGTCAAAATCTTAAAAATTAACAGGTGCCCAAGCAATTTCATGCTAGAATCATCATCCGGATGCCAAAATAAACTAAATACAGCAAAAGATTTGAGTGCACAACGTTTGGTTTAGATTTGACAGCCATAATCAGCAATTGTGTACATTTGAGCTGAATGTGTCAAAATCTTAAAAATTAACAGGTGCCCAAGCAATTTCATGCTAGAATCATCATCCGGATGCCAAAATAAACTAAATACAGCAAAAGATTTGAGTGCACAACGTTTGGTTTAGGTTTGACAGCCATAATCACCTTTTTATTGCTTTAAATGCGTTTTTAGCGCATGATTGTACATTTGAGCTGAATGTGTCAAAATCTTAAAAATTAACAGGTGCCCAAGCAATTTCATGCTAGAATCATCATCCGGATGCCAAAATAAACTAAATACAGCAAAAGATTTGAGTGCACAACGTTTGGTTTAGATTTGACAGCCATAATCAGCAATTGTGTACATTTGAGCTGAATGTGTCAAAATCTTAAAAATTAACAGGTGCCCAAGCAATTTCATGCTAGAATCATCATCCGGATGCCAAAATAAACTAAATACAGCAAAAGATTTGAGTGCACAACGTTTGGTTTAGGTTTGACAGCCATAATCACCTTTTTATTGCTTTAAATGCGTTTTTAGCGCATGATTGTACATTTGAGCTGAATGTGTCAAAATCTTAAAAATTAACAGGTGCCCAAGCAATTTCATGCTAGAATCATCATCCGGATGCCAAAATAAACTAAATACAGCAAAAGATTTGAGTGCACAACGTTTGGTTTAGGTTTGACAGCCATAATCACCTTTTTATTGCTTTAAATGCGTTTTTAGCGCATGATTGTACATTTGAGCTGAATGTGTCAAAATCTTAAAAATTAACAGGTGCCCAAGCAATTTCATGCTAGAATCATCATCCGGATGCCAAAATAAACTAAATACAGCAAAAGATTTGAGTGCACAACGTTTGGTTTAGATTTGACAGCCATAATCAGCAATTGTGTACATTTGAGCTGAATGTGTCAAAATCTTAAAAATTAACAGGTGCCCAAGCAATTTCATGCTAGAATCATCATCCGGATGCCAAAATAAACTAAATACAGCAAAAGATTTGAGTGCACAACGTTTGGTTTAGGTTTGACAGCCATAATCACCTTTTTATTGCTTTAAATGCGTTTTTAGCGCATGATTGTACATTTGAGCTGAATGTGTCAAAATCTTAAAAATTAACAGGTGCCCAAGCAATTTCATGCTAGAATCATCATCCGGATGCCAAAATAAACTAAATACAGCAAAAGATTTGAGTGCACAACGTTTGGTTTAGATTTGACAGCCATAATCAGCAATTGTGTACATTTGAGCTGAATGTGTCAAAATCTTAAAAATTAACAGGTGCCCAAGCAATTTCATGCTAGAATCATCATCCGGATGCCAAAATAAACTAAATACAGCAAAAGATTTGAGTGCACAACGTTTGGTTTAGGTTTGACAGCCATAATCACCTTTTTATTGCTTTAAATGCGTTTTTAGCGCATGATTGTACATTTGAGCTGAATGTGTCAAAATCTTAAAAATTAACAGGTGCCCAAGCAATTTCATGCTAGAATCATCATCCGGATGCCAAAATAAACTAAATACAGCAAAAGATTTGAGTGCACAACGTTTGGTTTAGGTTTGACAGCCATAATCACCTTTTTATTGCTTTAAATGCGTTTTTAGCGCATGATTGTACATTTGAGCTGAATGTGTCAAAATCTTAAAAATTAACAGGTGCCCAAGCAATTTCATGCTAGAATCATCATCCGGATGCCAAAATAAACTAAATACAGCAAAAGATTTGAGTGCACAACGTTTGGTTTAGATTTGACAGCCATAATCAGCAATTGTGTACATTTGAGCTGAATGTGTCAAAATCTTAAAAATTAACAGGTGCCCAAGCAATTTCATGCTAGAATCATCATCCGGATGCCAAAATAAACTAAATACAGCAAAAGATTTGAGTGCACAACGTTTGGTTTAGGTTTGACAGCCATAATCACCTTTTTATTGCTTTAAATGCGTTTTTAGCGCATGATTGTACATTTGAGCTGAATGTGTCAAAATCTTAAAAATTAACAGGTGCCCAAGCAATTTCATGCTAGAATCATCATCCGGATGCCAAAATAAACTAAATACAGCAAAAGATTTGAGTGCACAACGTTTGGTTTAGATTTGACAGCCATAATCAGCAATTGTGTACATTTGAGCTGAATGTGTCAAAATCTTAAAAATTAACAGGTGCCCAAGCAATTTCATGCTAGAATCATCATCCGGATGCCAAAATAAACTAAATACAGCAAAAGATTTGAGTGCACAACGTTTGGTTTAGGTTTGACAGCCATAATCACCTTTTTATTGCTTTAAATGCGTTTTTAGCGCATGATTGTACATTTGAGCTGAATGTGTCAAAATCTTAAAAATTAACAGGTGCCCAAGCAATTTCATGCTAGAATCATCATCCGGATGCCAAAATAAACTAAATACAGCAAAAGATTTGAGTGCACAACGTTTGGTTTAGATTTGACAGCCATAATCAGCAATTGTGTACATTTGAGCTGAATGTGTCAAAATCTTAAAAATTAACAGGTGCCCAAGCAATTTCATGCTAGAATCATCATCCGGATGCCAAAATAAACTAAATACAGCAAAAGATTTGAGTGCACAACGTTTGGTTTAGGTTTGACAGCCATAATCACCTTTTTATTGTCACGCCGCCACCAGAGTGGCGGGTCATGCTTTTATTTCACAGTCAGGTTCCTGTTTTATTTTGAAGTCATTAACCACCCTCTCACCTCAGGTCACTTGCCCTTCCTCCTGCACAGTAATCACCGGTCCACGCCCATGATTGTTTCCACCTGCTCCCAATCAACCCGGACATAAAAGCCACCTGCATTCTCCCCTCCGTTGCCGAAGTGTCACATCTCAGTGCATGGAAGCGTCCTCACAGTCCTTGTTCCACAGTCCTTGTTCGATGTCTTGCCTTGCGCCCTTAGTTTGCCCCTTGTTTTCCTCCCTAGCGGAGCGCCTTTAGTTGTCCCTGTTTTTGAGTGCCCTTGTTTATTCTCCAGTTTGGAGCTCTTTTTGTTCTGCCTTTTTTCCCTCCTTGAGAGGTGTTTTTTGGTTCATTGGATTAAAGCTGCAGCCTTGTTGGCCAACTTACACTCTGCGTCTGAGTCCTACCTCCTCGCAACGTGTCAGTACACTTCGGCCAGCATGGACCCAGCGGAGAAGTTGGAGGCTGCACTTCGACGACAGGCCGCCCGCCTGTCGCAGACAGAGGAGCTCCAGCAGGCGATGGTCACCCGGATGGGAGAGCTCGCTGGACAGGTGCAGGAGCTAATGAGCCACCTGCGACACTCCACGCCGGCCATCACGAAACCAGAGACCGCAGAACCACCGATCCCAACTCCAGCCTTGACCGGGGCGGGGTTGAGACTGGCTCCCCCGGAGCGATACTCGGGAGACCAAGGACAATGTCAGGCATTCCTGACCGAATGCGACTTACATTTTGAACTTTCGCCACAGGCTTTTCCCACCGACCGTTCCCGTGTGGCCTTCATGATTTCCCATCTGACTGGACGAGCCAGAGACTGGGCCACCACGGAATGGGCACGGCACTCCCCGACTTGCTCAACCGCAGCCGGGTTTAGCAGGGCACTTCGCCTCGTGTTCGATCCAACCAACATGGATCGGGAAAAGACTCGAGAGCTTAGCAACCTCAGACAAGGCCGAGAATCGGTGAATGATTACGCAATCCGATTCCGAACTCTAGCGGCCAAGAGTGGCTGGAATGACACAGCCCTTTTTGACCACTTTTTAAAGGGGCTTTCCACAGCCATGCAAGAACTCTTATTGCCAGTGGACTTACCTGGCGATTTGGACTCATTGATCTCGTTGGCCATCCGCACAGATCATCGACGGCGAGATCTTTTGCAGACCAGCGGACATCAACGGGGACACGGCTCCGGATTCTTCCGGCACCCAGAAGCAAGAGGCCCTCCGCGAGGTGCCCTTCCCCAGTCGCCCACCGCGGGAAGGCCCAGCGAGAGTGACGAGGAGCCGATGCAGCTGGACCGCGCCCGATTGTCTCACCACGAACGCCAGCGACGTCGTCAAGAGGGGCGATGCTACTACTGTGGAGAACAAGGCCATCTGGTGGTAGCTTGTCCCACCAAGAGAGGCTCTCCGGTGGGTACCGCGACTCACAAGCAAGGCAAAAACCGAAAACTCACGCAAGTCAAGATTTCCTGCAATGCCATTTCCACAGACCTACTAGCTCTCATTGACTCCGGAGCGGACGAGAGCCTCATGGATTGGGGTCTGGTGGAAAAATTGCAGGCAGGCACGGAGCCACTTTCCACCCATATGAGGGCCAGGGCGCTCAATGGGAAAGACTTATTCCTCATCACACATGTCACAGAGCCTCTTGAGATCCATATTGGACAGCACCGAGAACTTCTTCGCTTCCATGTCTTCCGTTCCCCATCACACACACTGGTCCTGGGTCATCCCTGGTTGCAGTTGCACAACCCCCGCATCGACTGGCGATCGGGGCGAGTCCTGGACTGGGGAGATGATTGTGAACACCATGGGGTGGAGCGGCCAGCGGCAGAGGCACCTCCCGCTGCCATCCGACAGGTGTCTCTCGTGAATGACCAGGATTACCCGGACCTGAACACCGTTCCCACCTGCTATCATCCTCTCAGGGAGGTGTTCAGCAAGACCAAGGCCATGTCACTTCCCCCACATCGATCCTATGACTGTGCGATCGAGTTGATTCCTGGATCTACCATCCCCAAGGGGAGATTGTACTCTGTTTCGGGTCCCGAACGCAAGGCCCTAAACGAGTACATAGACACTTCCTTGAAAGCCGGACTTATTCGGCCCTCGTCATCGCCAGCTGGAGCCGGTTTTTTCTTTGTGGGCAAGAAGGATGGCTCATTACGCCCTTGCATTGACTACAGTCCCCTGAATGAAATCACAGTCAAGAATCGTTATCCTCTGCCCTTGAGGTCCTCAGTATTCGACCAGCTCCAGCAAGCCAAGATATTCACCAAACTGGATCTCCGCAACGCCTATCATCTCGTCCGTATTCGTGCAGGGGATGAGTGGAAAACTGGCTTCAATACTCCCCGAGGCCACTATGAATACTTAGTCATGCCATTTGGACTCACGAATGCGCCAGCTGTTTTCCAGGCCATGATCAATGACGTGCTCAAGGACTTCATCGACCAGTTCGTATATGTTTATTTGGACGACATATTGATTTACTCACCGGACTTGAAAACCCACCAGCACCATGTCACCCAAGTCTTGAAACGCCTGCTTCAACACCGGCTCTACGTGAAGGCTGAGAAGAGCCTTTTCCACGCCGATACCATCTCATTTCTGGGATTCGTCGTATCTCCTGGCAAAGTCGAGATGGAATCAGAGAAGGTCAGCGCGGTCAGGGACTGGCCCACACCTGAGTCCAGAAAGAAGGTGCAACAGTTCCTGGGATTCGCCAACTTTTACAGACGATTCATCCGCAACTTCAGCTCCATCGCAGCTCCACTCCATGCCTTGACCTCGCCACAGCAACGCT
Organism: Festucalex cinctus; assembly: GCF_051991245.1. Lineage (NCBI taxonomy): Eukaryota > Metazoa > Chordata > Actinopteri > Syngnathiformes > Syngnathidae > Festucalex > Festucalex cinctus. The sequence continues at coordinate 45,034 of NW_027520306.1, read as the reverse complement.
TCGTCTGGACTCCGGAGGCCAACGCCGCGTTCAACACACTCAAGAAACGTTTCACAGAGGCTCCGATACTCAGAGTTCCCGACCCTACCCGCCAGTTCGTGGTTGAGGTAGATGCCTCCAATCTGGGCGTCGGGGCCGTCCTATCCCAAAGGAGCCAGGAGGATGGAAAGGTGCACCCCTGCGCATTCTTGTCCAGGAAGCTCTCCAAGGCCGAGCGCAATTACAGCGTTGGAGATCGGGAACTACTGGCGGTCAAGGTCGCCCTAGAAGAGTGGAGGCACTGGCTGGAGGGCGCAGAACACCCCTTCATCATTTGGACAGATCACCGCAACCTGGAGTACCTGCGCCAAGCAAAAAGACTGAACCCCCGACAGGCCAGGTGGTCATTGTTTTTTAACAGATTTTCGTTTTCTCTGACCTACAGACCCGGAAGCAAGAATGTTAAAGCAGATGCCCTTTCACGTATTCATGACCCGGAATCCACAGCAACCGAACCTGAACCCATCCTGCCGAGAGACTGCATAGTAGGAGCCCTGTCCTGGCAGATTGAAGAGGAAGTCAAGGACGCCCTTCAAGACACGATCACCCCGAAAGAATGCCCACCACGACGGCTTTTCGTCCCGGAGGCCCTAAGAGCACAGGTGATCAACTGGGCACACACCTCTCGTCTGTCTTGTCACCCAGGTACTCGCAGGACCCTGTTCGCTGTCGCCCGAAGATTCTGGTGGCCTTCCATGGAAGCCTCGGTACAGGAATATGTAAAGGCCTGCCCAGTCTGTGCCCGAAATAAATCATCTAATCAACCTCGGATGGGCCTCCTTCAGCCACTACCGATCCCCTCAAGACCCTGGGCTGAAATATCAATGGACTTTGTCACTGGACTTCCCACATCACATGGTAAAACCACAATACTTACAGTTGTTGATCGCTTCTCAAAGATGGTCCGCTTTATTCCATTACCCAAGTTACCCTCCGCCAAGAAAACAGCAGAAATAATGATAGACCAAGTATTCAGAACCCATGGATTCCCGCGACACATTGTGTCCGACCGCGGGCCCCAGTTCGTCTCTCGTTTCTGGAAAGAGTTCTGCAGAGCCATAGGGGCCAAGGCGAACTTAACCTCGGGCTACCACCCGGAAGCCAATGGACAAGCCGAGAGGCTAAATCAACAGCTGGAGACCGGACTCCGGTGCTTGGTCTCCCAAAATCCGTCCACCTGGAGCAAAAACTTGGTTTGGGTTGAACTGGCTCATAACTCGTTACCCACCTCTGCCACAGGAATCACGCCGTTCAAATGTGTGCATGGTTACGACCCACCTTACTTCGCAGACCTGGAGGAGGAAGCCTCAGTTCCCTCGGTTCTCGCCATGGTCCGCCGGTGCCGCCGAATCTGGTCAGCGGCTCGACTGGCACTACAACGTCAAGGCGACAGGATGAAAAGAGCTGCTGACCGGAGGAGGAGGGCCGCACCCCAGTATCAACCAGGTCAAAAGGTATGGCTATCGACGAAGAACCTTCATCTAAATGTACCTTGTCCAAAGTTGGCCCCTAGATTCGTGGGGCCATTCCCGATCACCAAGACAGTAGGTCCAGCCGCCGTGCGCCTGCGCCTGCCTCGATCCCTCCGCACCCACCCTACCTTCCATGTGAGCCAGGTCAAGCCTGTTCAGGACAGTTCCCTGGTCCCGCCCGAGCCTGCGCCGCCCCCTCCGGAGATGGTGGAGGGGGGCCCAGTTTATAAGGTCAGAAAATTATTGGACGTCCGAAAGCGGGGCCGGGGGCACCAATACCTGGTTGACTGGGAGGGTTACGGGCCTGAAGAACGGCAATGGGTGCCCGCCCGGTTCATTGTAGACCCCTCCCTCATCGACGATTTTTATGATGAACACCCCGAGGTTCCTGGGCCGTCGAGAGCCGGCCGTTGAGGGGGGGGTACTGTCACGCCGCCACCAGAGTGGCGGGTCATGCTTTTATTTCACAGTCAGGTTCCTGTTTTATTTTGAAGTCATTAACCACCCTCTCACCTCAGGTCACTTGCCCTTCCTCCTGCACAGTAATCACCGGTCCACGCCCATGATTGTTTCCACCTGCTCCCAATCAACCCGGACATAAAAGCCACCTGCATTCTCCCCTCCGTTGCCGAAGTGTCACATCTCAGTGCATGGGAGCGTCCTCACAGTCCTTGTTCCACAGTCCTTGTTCGATGTCTTGCCTTGCTTTGTCTTGCGCCCTTAGTTTGCCCCTTGTTTTCCTCCCTAGCGGAGCGCCTTTAGTTGTCCCTGTTTTTGAGTGCCCTTGTTTATTCTCCAGTTTGGAGCTCTTTTTGTTCTGCCTTTTTTCCCTCCTTGAGAGGTGTTTTTTGGTTCATTGGATTAAAGCTGCAGCCTTGTTGGCCAACTTACACTCTGCGTCTGAGTCCTACCTCCTCGCAACGTGTCATTTATTGCTTTAAATGCGTTTTTAGCGCATGATTGTACATTTGAGCTGAATGTGTCAAAATCTTAAAAATTAACAGGTGCCCAAGCAATTTCATGTTAGAATCATCATCCGGATGCCAAAATAAACTAAATACAGCAAAAGATTTGAGTGCACAACGTTTGGTTTAGATTTGACAGCCATAATCAGCAATTGTGTACATTTGAGCTGAATGTGTCAAAATCTTAAAAATTAACAGGTGCCCAAGCAATTTCATGCTAGAATCATCATCCGGATGCCAAAATAAACAAAATACAGCAAAAGATTTGAGTGCACAACGTTTGGTTTAGGTTTGACAGCCATAATCACCTTTTTATTGCTTTAAATGCGTTTTTAGCGCATGATTGTACATTTGAGCTGAATGTGTCAAAATCTTAAAAATTAACAGGTGCCCAAGCAATTTCATGCTAGAATCATCATCCGGATGCCAAAATAAACTAAATACAGCAAAAGATTTGAGTGCACAACGTTTGGTTTAGATTTGACAGCCATAATCAGCAATTGTGTACATTTGAGCTGAATGTGTCAAAATCTTAAAAATTAACAGGTGCCCAAGCAATTTCATGCTAGAATCATCATCCGGATGCCAAAATAAACTAAATACAGCAAAAGATTTGAGTGCACAACGTTTGGTTTAGGTTTGACAGCCATAATCACCTTTTTATTGCTTTAAATGCGTTTTTAGCGCATGATTGTACATTTGAGCTGAATGTGTCAAAATCTTAAAAATTAACAGGTGCCCAAGCAATTTCATGCTAGAATCATCATCCGGATGCCAAAATAAACTAAATACAGCAAAAGATTTGAGTGCACAACGTTTGGTTTAGATTTGACAGCCATAATCAGCAATTGTGTACATTTGAGCTGAATGTGTCAAAATCTTAAAAATTAACAGGTGCCCAAGCAATTTCATGCTAGAATCATCATCCGGATGCCAAAATAAACTAAATACAGCAAAAGATTTGAGTGCACAACGTTTGGTTTAGGTTTGACAGCCATAATCACCTTTTTATTGCTTTAAATGCGTTTTTAGCGCATGATTGTCTGAATGTGTCAAAATCTTAAAAATTAACAGGTGCCCAAGCAATTTCATGCTAGAATCATCATCCGGATGCAAAATAAACTAAATACAGCAAAGGATTTGAGTGCACAACGTTTGATTTAGATTTGACAGCCATAATCAGCAATTGTGTACATTTGAGCTGAATGTGTCAAAATCTTAAAAATTAACAGGTGCCCAAGCAATTTCATGCTAGAATCATCATCCGATGCCAAAATAAACTAAATACAGCAAAAGATTTGAGTGCACAACGTTTGGTTTAGGTTTGACAGCCATAATCACCTTTTTATTGCTTTAAATGCGTTTTTAGCGCATGATTGTACATTTGAGCTGAATGTGTCAAAATCTTAAAAATTAACAGGTGCCCAAGCAATTTCATGCTAGAATCATCATCCGGATGCCAAAATAAACTAAATACAGCAAAAGATTTGAGTGCACAACGTTTGGTTTAGATTTGACAGCCATAATCAGCAATTGTGTACATTTGAGCTGAATGTGTCAAAATCTAAAATTAACAGGTGCCCAAGCAATTTCATGCTAGAATCATCATCCGGATGCCAAAATAAACTAAATACAGCAAAAGATTTGAGTGCACAACGTTTGGTTTAGGTTTGACAGCCATAATCACCTTTTTATTGCTTTAAATGCGTTTTTAGCGCATGATTGTACATTTGAGCTGAATGTGTCAAAATCTTAAAAATTAACAGGTGCCCAAGCAATTTCATGCTAGAATCATCATCCGGATGCCAAAATAAACTAAATACAGCAAAAGATTTGAGTGCACAACGTTTGGTTTAGATTTGACAGCCATAATCAGCAATTGTGTACATTTGAGCTGAATGTGTCAAAATCTTAAAAATTAACAGGTGCCCAAGCAATTTCATGCTAGAATCATCATCCGGATGCCAAAATAAACTAAATACAGCAAAAGATTTGAGTGCACAACGTTTGGTTTAGGTTTGACAGCCATAATCACCTTTTTATTGCTTTAAATGCGTTTTTAGCGCATGATTGTACATTTGAGCTGAATGTGTCAAAATCTTAAAAATTAACAGGTGCCCAAGCAATTTCATGCTAGAATCATCATCCGGATGCCAAAATAAACTAAATACAGCAAAAGAATTGAGTGCACAACGTTTGGTTTAGATTTGACAGCCATAATCAGCAATTGTGTACATTTGAGCTGAATGTGTCAAAATCTTAAAAATTAACAGGTGCCCAAGCAATTTCATGCTAGAATCATCATCCGGATGCCAAAATAAACTAAATACAGCAAAAGATTTGAGTGCACAACGTTTGGTTTAGGTTTGACAGCCATAATCACCTTTTTATTGCTTTAAATGCGTTTTTAGCGCATGATTGTACATTTGAGCTGAATGTGTCAAAATCTTAAAAATTAACAGGTGCCCAAGCAATTTCATGCTAGAATCATCATCCGGATGCCAAAATAAACTAAATACAGCAAAAGATTTGAGTGCACAACGTTTGGTTTAGATTTGACAGCCATAATCAGCAATTGTGTACATTTGAGCTGAATGTGTCAAAATCTTAAAAATTAACAGGTGCCCAAGCAATTTCATGCTAGAATCATCATCCGGATGCCAAAATAAACTAAATACAGCAAAAGATTTGAGTGCACAACGTTTGGTTTAGGTTTGACAGCCATAATCACCTTTTTATTGCTTTAAATGCGTTTTTTAGCGCATGATTGTACATTTGAGCTGAATGTGTCCAAAATCTTAAAAATTAACAGGTGCCCAAGCAATTTCATGCTAGAATCATCATCCGGATGCCAAAATAAACTAAATACAGCAAAAGATTTGAGTGCACAACGTTTGGTTTAGATTTGACAGCCATAATCAGCAATTGTGTACATTTGAGCTGAATGTGTCAAAATCTTAAAATTAACAGGTGCCCCAAGCAATTTCATGCTAGAATCATCATCCGGATGCCAAAATAAACTAAATACAGCAAAAGATTTGAGTGCACAACGTTTGGTTTAGGTTTGACAGCCATAATCACCTTTTTATTGCTTTAAATGCGTTTTTAGCGCATGATTGTACATTTGAGCTGAATGTGTCAAAATCTTAAAAATTAACAGGTGCCCAAGCAATTTCATGCTAGAATCATCATCCGGATGCCAAAATAAACTAAATACAGCAAAAGATTTGAGTGCACAACGTTTGGTTTAGATTTGACAGCCATAATCAGCAATTGTGTACATTTGAGCTGAATGTGTCAAAATCTTAAAAATTAACAGGTGCCCAAGCAATTTCATGCTAGAATCATCATCCGGATGCCAAAATAAACTAAATACAGCAAAAGATTTGAGTGCACAACGTTTGGTTTAGGTTTGACAGCCATAATCACCTTTTTATTGCTTTAAATGCGTTTTTAGCGCATGATTGTACATTTGAGCTGAATGTGTCAAAATCTTAAAAATTAACAGGCCAAGCAAATCTTCATGCCTAGATATCATCATCCGGATGCCAAATAAACTAAATACAGCAAAAGATTGAGTGCACAACGTTTGGTTTAGATTGACAGCCCATAACCTTCATCAAATTCGTGTACCATATTGAGCTGAATGTGTCAAATCTTAAAATCAACACGGTGCACCAAGCCAATTTCCATGCCTAGAATCATCATCCGGAATGCCAAAATAAACTAAATACAGCAAAAGATTTGAGTGCACAACGTTTGTTAGATTTGACAGCCATAAATCCCTTATTAATGCTTTAAATGCGTTTTAGCGCATGATTGTACATTTGAGCTGAATGTGTCAAATCTTAAAATTAACAGGTGCCCAAGCAATTTCATGCTAGAATCATCATCCGGATGCCAAAATAAACTAAATACAGCAAAAGATTGAGTGCACAACGTTTGGTTTAGATTTGACAGCCATAATCAGCAATTTGCTTGTACATTTGAGCTGAATGTGTCAAAATCTTAAAAATTAACAGGTGCCCAAGCAATTTCATGCTAGAATCATCATCCGGATGCCAAAATAAACTAAATACAGCAAAAGATTTGAGTGCACAACGTTTGGTTTAGATTTGACAGCCATAATCAGCAATTGTGTACATTTGAGCTGAATGTGTCAAAATCTTAAAAATTAACAGGTGCCCAAGCAATTTCATGCTAGAATCATCATCCGGATGCCAAAATAAACTAAATACAGCAAAAGATTTGAGTGCACAACGTTTGGTTTAGGTTTGACAGCCATAATCACCTTTTATTGCTTTAATGCGTTTTAGCGCATGATTGTACATTTGAGCTGAATGTGTCAAAATCTTAAAAATTAACAGGTGCCCAAGCAATTTCATGCTAGAATCATCATCCGGATGCCAAAATAAACTAAATACAGCAAAAGATTTGAGTGCACAACGTTTGGTTTAGATTTGACAGCCATAATCAGCAATTGTGTACATTTGAGCTGAATGTGTCAAAATCTTAAAAATTAACAGGTGCCCAAGCAATTTCATGCTAGAATCATCATCCGGATGCCAAAATAAACTAAATACAGCAAAAGATTTGAGTGCACAACGTTTGGTTTAGGTTTGACAGCCATAATCACCTTTTTATTGCTTTAAATGCGTTTTTAGCGCATGATTGTACATTTGAGCTGAATGTGTCAAAATCTTAAAAATTAACAGGTGCCCAAGCAATTTCATGCTAGAATCATCATCCGGATGCCAAAATAAACTAAATACAGCAAAAGATTTGAGTGCACAACGTTTGGTTTAGATTTGACAGCCATAATCAGCAATTGTGTACATTTGAGCTGAATGTGTCAAAATCTTAAAAATTAACAGGTGCCCAAGCAATTTCATGCTAGAATCATCATCCGGATGCCAAAATAAACTAAATACAGCAAAAGATTTGAGTGCACAACGTTTGGTTTAGGTTTGACAGCCATAATCACCTTTTTATTGCTTTAAATGCGTTTTTAGCGCATGATTGTACATTTGAGCTGAATGTGTCAAAATCTTAAAAATTAACAGGTGCCCAAGCAATTTCATGCTAGAATCATCATCCGGATGCCAAAATAAACTAAATACAGCAAAAGATTTGAGTGCACAACGTTTGGTTTAGATTTGACAGCCATAATCAGCAATTGTGTACATTTGAGCTGAATGTGTCAAAATCTTAAAAATTAACAGGTGCCCAAGCAATTTCATGCTAGAATCATCATCCGGATGCCAAAATAAACTAAATACAGCAAAAGATTTGAGTGCACAACGTTTGGTTTAGGTTTGACAGCCATAATCACCTTTTTATTGCTTTAAATGCGTTTTTAGCGCATGATTGTACATTTGAGCTGAATGTGTCAAAATCTTAAAAATTAACAGGTGCCCAAGCAATTTCATGCTAGAATCATCATCCGGATGCCAAAATAAACTAAATACAGCAAAAGATTTGAGTGCACAACGTTTGGTTTAGATTTGACAGCCATAATCAGCAATTGTGTACATTTGAGCTGAATGTGTCAAAATCTTAAAAATTAACAGGTGCCCAAGCAATTTCATGCTAGAATCATCATCCGGATGCCAAAATAAACTAAATACAGCAAAAGATTTGAGTGCACAACGTTTGGTTTAGGTTTGACAGCCATAATCACCTTTTTATTGCTTTAAATGCGTTTTTAGCGCATGATTGTACATTTGAGCTGAATGTGTCAAAATCTTAAAAATTAACAGGTGCCCAAGCAATTTCATGCTAGAATCATCATCCGGATGCCAAAATAAACTAAATACAGCAAAAGATTTGAGTGCACAACGTTTGGTTTAGATTTGACAGCCATAATCAGCAATTGTGTACATTTGAGCTGAATGTGTCAAAATCTTAAAAATTAACAGGTGCCCAAGCAATTTCATGCTAGAATCATCATCCGGATGCCAAAATAAACTAAATACAGCAAAAGATTTGAGTGCACAACGTTTGGTTTAGGTTTGACAGCCATAATCACCTTTTTATTGCTTTAAATGCGTTTTTAGCGCATGATTGTACATTTGAGCTGAATGTGTCAAAATCTTAAAATTAACAGGTGCCCAAGCAATTTCATGCTAGAATCATCATCCGGATGCCAAAATAAACTAAATACAGCAAAAGATTTGAGTGCACAACGTTTGGTTTAGATTTGACAGCCATAATCAGCAATTGTGTACATTTGAGCTGAATGTGTCAAAATCTTAAAAATTAACAGGTGCCCAAGCAATTTCATGCTAGAATCATCATCCGGATGCCAAAATAAACTAAATACAGCAAAAGATTTGAGTGCACAACGTTTGGTTTAGGTTTGACAGCCATAATCACCTTTTTATTGCTTTAAATGCGTTTTTAGCGCATGATTGTACATTTGAGCTGAATGTGTCAAAATCTTAAAAATTAACAGGTGCCCAAGCAATTTCATGCTAGAATCATCATCCGGATGCCAAAATAAACTAAATACAGCAAAAGATTTGAGTGCACAACGTTTGGTTTAGATTTGACAGCCATAATCAGCAATTGTGTACATTTGAGCTGAATGTGTCAAAATCTTAAAAATTAACAGGTGCCCAAGCAATTTCATGCTAGAATCATCATCCGGATGCCAAAATAAACTAAATACAGCAAAAGATTTGAGTGCACAACGTTTGGTTTAGGTTTGACAGCCATAATCACCTTTTTATTGCTTTAAACGCGTTTTTAGCGCATGATTGTACATTTGAGCTGAATGTGTCAAAATCTTAAAAATTAACAGGTGCCCAAGCAATTTCATGCTAGAATCATCATCCGGATGCCAAAATAAACTAAATACAGCAAAAGATTTGAGTGCACAACGTTTGGTTTAGATTTGACAGCCATAATCAGCAATTGTGTACATTTGAGCTGAATGTGTCAAAATCTTAAAATTAACAGGTGCCCAAGCAATTTCATGCTAGAATCATCATCCGGATGCCAAAATAAACTAAATACAGCAAAAGATTTGAGTGCACAACGTTTGGTTTAGGTTTGACAGCCATAATCACCTTTTTATTGCTTTAAACGCGTTTTTAGCGCATGATTGTACATTTGAGCTGAATGTGTCAAAATCTTAAAAATTAACAGGTGCCCAAGCAATTTCATGCTAGAATCATCATCCGGATGCCAAAATAAACTAAATACAGCAAAAGATTTGAGTGCACAACGTTTGGTTTAGATTTGACAGCCATAATCAGCAATTGTGTACATTTGAGCTGAATGTGTCAAAATCTTAAAAATTAACAGGTGCCCAAGCAATTTCATGCTAGAATCATCATCCGGATGCCAAAATAAACTAAATACAGCAAAAGATTTGAGTGCACAACGTTTGGTTTAGGTTTGACAGCCATAATCACCTTTTTATTGCTTTAAACGCGTTTTTAGCGCATGATTGTACATTTGAGCTGAATGTGTCAAAATCTTAAAAATTAACAGGTGCCCAAGCAATTTCATGCTAGAATCATCATCCGGATGCCAAAATAAACTAAATACAGCAAAAGATTTGAGTGCACAACGTTTGGTTTAGATTTGACAGCCATAATCAGCAATTGTGTACATTTGAGCTGAATGTGTCAAAATCTTAAAAATTAACAGGTGCCCAAGCAATTTCATGCTAGAATCATCATCCGGATGCCAAAATAAACTAAATACAGCAAAAGATTTGAGTGCACAACGTTTGGTTTAGGTTTGACAGCCATAATCACCTTTTTATTGCTTTAAACTGCGTTTTTAGCGCATGATTGTACATTTGAGCTGAATGTGTCAAAATCTTAAAAATTAACAGGTGCCCAAGCAATTTCATGCTAGAATCATCATCCGGATGCCAAAATAAACTAAATACAGCAAAAGATTTGAGTGCACAACGTTTGGTTTAGATTTGACAGCCATAATCAGCAATTGTGTACATTTGAGCTGAATGTGTCAAAATCTTAAAATTAACAGGTGCCCAAGCAATTTCATGCTAGAATCATCATCCGGATGCCAAAATAAACAAAATACAGCAAAAGATTTGAGTGCACAACGTTTGGTTTAGGTTTGACAGCCATAATCACCTTTTTATTGCTTTAAATGCGTTTTTAGCGCATGATTGTACATTTGAGCTGAATGTGTCAAAATCTTAAAAATTAACAGGTGCCCAAGCAATTTCATGCTAGAATCATCATCCGGATGCCAAAATAAACTAAATACAGCAAAAGATTTGAGTGCACAACGTTTGGTTTAGATTTGACAGCCATAATCAGCAATTGTGTACATTTGAGCTGAATGTGTCAAAATCTTAAAAATTAACAGGTGCCCAAGCAATTTCATGCTAGAATCATCATCCGGATGCCAAAATAAACTAAATACAGCAAAAGATTTGAGTGCACAACGTTTGGTTTAGGTTTGACAGCCATAATCACCTTTTTATTGCTTTAAATGCGTTTTTAGCGCATGATTGTACATTTGAGCTGAATGTGTCAAAATCTTAAAAATTAACAGGTGCCCAAGCAATTTCATGCTAGAATCATCATCCGGATGCCAAAATAAACTAAATACAGCAAAAGATTTGAGTGCACAACGTTTGGTTTAGATTTGACAGCCATAATCAGCAATTGTGTACATTTGAGCTGAATGTGTCAAAATCTTAAAAATTAACAGGTGCCCAAGCAATTTCATGCTAGAATCATCATCCGGATGCCAAAATAAACTAAATACAGCAAAAGATTTGAGTGCACAACGTTTGGTTTAGGTTTGACAGCCATAATCACCTTTTTATTGCTTTAAATGCGTTTTTAGCGCATGATTGTACATTTGAGCTGAATGTGTCAAAATCTTAAAAATTAACAGGTGCCCAAGCAATTTCATGCTAGAATCATCATCCGGATGCCAAAATAAACTAAATACAGCAAAAGATTTGAGTGCACAACGTTTGGTTTAGATTTGACAGCCATAATCAGCAATTGTGTACATTTGAGCTGAATGTGTCAAAATCTTAAAAATTAACAGGTGCCCAAGCAATTTCATGCTAGAATCATCATCCGGATGCCAAAATAAACTAAATACAGCAAAAGATTTGAGTGCACAACGTTTGGTTTAGGTTTGACAGCCATAATCACCTTTTTATTGCTTTAAATGCGTTTTTAGCGCATGATTGTACATTTGAGCTGAATGTGTCAAAATCTTAAAAATTAACAGGTGCCCAAGCAATTTCATGCTAGAATCATCATCCGGATGCCAAAATAAACTAAATACAGCAAAAGATTTGAGTGCACAACGTTTGGTTTAGATTTGACAGCCATAATCAGCAATTGTGTACATTTGAGCTGAATGTGTCAAAATCTTAAAAATTAACAGGTGCCCAAGCAATTTCATGCTAGAATCATCATCCGGATGCCAAAATAAACTAAATACAGCAAAAGATTTGAGTGCACAACGTTTGGTTTAGATTTGACAGCCATAATCAGCAATTGTGTACATTTGAGCTGAATGTGTCAAAATCTTAAAAATTAACAGGTGCCCAAGCAATTTCATGCTAGAATCATCATCCGGATGCCAAAATAAACTAAATACAGCAAAAGATTTGAGTGCACAACGTTTGGTTTAGGTTTGACAGCCATAATCACCTTTTTATTGCTTTAAATGCGTTTTTAGCGCATGATTGTACATTTGAGCTGAATGTGTCAAAATCTTAAAAATTAACAGGTGCCCAAGCAATTTCATGCTAGAATCATCATCCGGATGCCAAAATAAACTAAATACAGCAAAAGATTTGAGTGCACAACGTTTGGTTTAGATTTGACAGCCATAATCAGCAATTGTGTACATTTGAGCTGAATGTGTCAAAATCTTAAAAATTAACAGGTGCCCAAGCAATTTCATGCTAGAATCATCATCCGGATGCCAAAATAAACTAAATACAGCAAAAGATTTGAGTGCACAACGTTTGGTTTAGGTTTGACAGCCATAATCACCTTTTTATTGCTTTAAATGCGTTTTTAGCGCATGATTTACATTTGAGCTGAATGTGTCAAAATCTTAAAAATTAACAGGTGCCCAAGCAATTTCATGCTAGAATCATCATCCGGATGCCAAAATAAACTAAATACAGCAAAAGATTTGAGTGCACAACGTTTGGTTTAGATTTGACAGCCATAATCAGCAATTGTGTACATTTGAGCTGAATGTGTCAAAATCTTAAAAATTAACAGGTGCCCAAGCAATTTCATGCTAGAATCATCATCCGGATGCCAAAATAAACTAAATACAGCAAAAGATTTGAGTGCACAACGTTTGGTTTAGGTTTGACAGCCATAATCACCTTTTTATTGCTTTAAATGCGTTTTTAGCGCATGATTGTACATTTGAGCTGAATGTGTCAAAATCTTAAAAATTAACAGGTGCCCAAGCAATTTCATGCTAGAATCATCATCCGGATGCCAAAATAAACTAAATACAGCAAAAGATTTGAGTGCACAACGTTTGGTTTAGATTTGACAGCCATAATCAGCAATTGTGTACATTTGAGCTGAATGTGTCAAAATCTTAAAAATTAACAGGTGCCCAAGCAATTTCATGCTAGAATCATCATCCGGATGCCAAAATAAACTAAATACAGCAAAAGATTTGAGTGCACAACGTTTGGTTTAGGTTTGACAGCCATAATCACCTTTTTATTGCTTTAAATGCGTTTTTAGCGCATGATTGTACATTTGAGCTGAATGTGTCAAAATCTTAAAAATTAACAGGTGCCCAAGCAATTTCATGCTAGAATCATCATCCGGATGCCAAAATAAACTAAATACAGCAAAAGATTTGAGTGCACAACGTTTGGTTTAGATTTGACAGCCATAATCAGCAATTGTGTACATTTGAGCTGAATGTGTCAAAATCTTAAAAATTAACAGGTGCCCAAGCAATTTCATGCTAGAATCATCATCCGGATGCCAAAATAAACTAAATACAGCAAAAGATTTGAGTGCACAACGTTTGGTTTAGGTTTGACAGCCATAATCACCTTTTTATTGCTTTAAATGCGTTTTTAGCGCATGATTTACATTTGAGCTGAATGTGTCAAAATCTTAAAAATTAACAGGTGCCCAAGCAATTTCATGCTAGAATCATCATCCGGATGCCAAAATAAACTAAATACAGCAAAAGATTTGAGTGCACAACGTTTGGTTTAGATTTGACAGCCATAATCAGCAATTGTGTACATTTGAGCTGAATGTGTCAAAATCTTAAAAATTAACAGGTGCCCAAGCAATTTCATGCTAGAATCATCATCCGGATGCCAAAATAAACTAAATACAGCAAAAGATTTGAGTGCACAACGTTTGGTTTAGGTTTGACAGCCATAATCACCTTTTTATTGCTTTAAATGCGTTTTTAGCGCATGATTGTACATTTGAGCTGAATGTGTCAAAATCTTAAAAATTAACAGGTGCTCAAGCAATTTCATGCTAGAATCATCATCCGGATGCCAAAATAAACTAAATACAGCAAAAGATTTGAGTGCACAACGTTTGGTTTAGATTTGACAGCCATAATCAGCAATTGTGTACATTTGAGCTGAATGTGTCAAAATCTTAAAAATTAACAGGTGCCCAAGCAATTTCATGCTAGAATCATCATCCGGATGCCAAAATAAACTAAATACAGCAAAAGATTTGAGTGCACAACGTTTGGTTTAGATTTGACAGCCATAATCAGCAATTGTGTACATTTGAGCTGAATGTGTCAAAATCTTAAAAATTAACAGGTGCCCAAGCAATTTCATGCTAGAATCATCATCCGGATGCCAAAATAAACTAAATACAGCAAAAGATTTGAGTGCACAACGTTTGGTTTAGGTTTGACAGCCATAATCACCTTTTTATTGCTTTAAATGCGTTTTTAGCGCATGATTGTACATTTGAGCTGAATGTGTCAAAATCTTAAAAATTAACAGGTGCCCAAGCAATTTCATGCTAGAATCATCATCCGGATGCCAAAATAAACTAAATACAGCAAAAGATTTGAGTGCACAACGTTTGGTTTAGATTTGACAGCCATAATCAGCAATTGTGTACATTTGAGCTGAATGTGTCAAAATCTTAAAAATTAACAGGTGCCCAAGCAATTTCATGCTAGAATCATCATCCGGATGCCAAAATAAACTAAATACAGCAAAAGATTTGAGTGCACAACGTTTGGTTTAGGTTTGACAGCCATAATCACCTTTTTATTGCTTTAAATGCGTTTTTAGCGCATGATTGTACATTTGAGCTGAATGTGTCAAAATCTTAAAAATTAACAGGTGCCCAAGCAATTTCATGCTAGAATCATCATCCGGATGCCAAAATAAACTAAATACAGCAAAAGATTTGAGTGCACAACGTTTGGTTTAGATTTGACAGCCATAATCAGCAATTGTGTACATTTGAGCTGAATGTGTCAAAATCTTAAAAATTAACAGGTGCCCAAGCAATTTCATGCTAGAATCATCATCCGGATGCCAAAATAAACTAAATACAGCAAAAGATTTGAGTGCACAACGTTTGGTTTAGGTTTGACAGCCATAATCACCTTTTTATTGCTTTAAATGCGTTTTTAGCGCATGATTGTACATTTGAGCTGAATGTGTCAAAATCTTAAAAATTAACAGGTGCCCAAGCAATTTCATGTTAGAATCATCATCCGGATGCCAAAATAAACTAAATACAGCAAAAGATTTGAGTGCACAACGTTTGGTTTAGATTTGACAGCCATAATCAGCAATTGTGTACATTTGAGCTGAATGTGTCAAAATCTTAAAAATTAACAGGTGCCCAAGCAATTTCATGCTAGAATCATCATCCGGATGCCAAAATAAACTAAATACAGCAAAAGATTTGAGTGCACAACGTTTGGTTTAGGTTTGACAGCCATAATCACCTTTTTATTGCTTTAAATGCGTTTTTAGCGCATGATTGTACATTTGAGCTGAATGTGTCAAAATCTTAAAAATTAACAGGTGCCCAAGCAATTTCATGCTAGAATCATCATCCGGATGCCAAAATAAACTAAATACAGCAAAAGATTTGAGTGCACAACGTTTGGTTTAGATTTGACAGCCATAATCAGCAATTGTGTACATTTGAGCTGAATGTGTCAAAATCTTAAAAATTAACAGGTGCCCAAGCAATTTCATGCTAGAATCATCATCCGGATGCCAAAATAAACTAAATACAGCAAAAGATTTGAGTGCACAACGTTTGGTTTAGGTTTGACAGCCATAATCACCTTTTTATTGCTTTAAATGCGTTTTTAGCGCATGATTGTACATTTGAGCTGAATGTGTCAAAATCTTAAAAATTAACAGGTGCCCAAGCAATTTCATGCTAGAATCATCATCCGGATGCCAAAATAAACTAAATACAGCAAAAGATTTGAGTGCACAACGTTTGGTTTAGATTTGACAGCCATAATCAGCAATTGTGTACATTTGAGCTGAATGTGTCAAAATCTTAAAAATTAACAGGTGCCCAAGCAATTTCATGCTAGAATCATCATCCGGATGCCAAAATAAACTAAATACAGCAAAAGATTTGAGTGCACAACGTTTGGTTTAGATTTGACAGCCATAATCAGCAATTGTGTACATTTGAGCTGAATGTGTCAAAATCTTAAAAATTAACAGGTGCCCAAGCAATTTCATGCTAGAATCATCATCCGGATGCCAAAATAAACTAAATACAGCAAAAGATTTGAGTGCACAACGTTTGGTTTAGATTTGACAGCCATAATCAGCAATTGTGTACATTTGAGCTGAATGTGTCAAAATCTTAAAAATTAACAGGTGCCCAAGCAATTTCATGCTAGAATCATCATCCGGATGCCAAAATAAACTAAATACAGCAAAAGATTTGAGTGCACAACGTTTGGTTTAGGTTTGACAGCCATAATCACCTTTTTATTGCTTTAAATGCGTTTTTAGCGCATGATTGTACATTTGAGCTGAATGTGTCAAAATCTTAAAAATTAACAGGTGCCCAAGCAATTTCATGCTAGAATCATCATCCGGATGCCAAAATAAACTAAATACAGCAAAAGATTTGAGTGCACAACGTTTGGTTTAGATTTGACAGCCATAATCAGCAATTGTGTACATTTGAGCTGAATGTGTCAAAATCTTAAAAATTAACAGGTGCCCAAGCAATTTCATGCTAGAATCATCATCCGGATGCCAAAATAAACTAAATACAGCAAAAGATTTGAGTGCACAACGTTTGGTTTAGGTTTGACAGCCATAATCACCTTTTTATTGCTTTAAATGCGTTTTTAGCGCATGATTGTACATTTGAGCTGAATGTGTCAAAATCTTAAAAATTAACAGGTGCCCAAGCAATTTCATGTTAGAATCATCATCCGGATGCCAAAATAAACTAAATACAGCAAAAGATTTGAGTGCACAACGTTTGGTTTAGATTTGACAGCCATAATCAGCAATTGTGTACATTTGAGCTGAATGTGTCAAAATCTTAAAAATTAACAGGTGCCCAAGCAATTTCATGCTAGAATCATCATCCGGATGCCAAAATAAACTAAATACAGCAAAAGATTTGAGTGCACAACGTTTGGTTTAGGTTTGACAGCCATAATCACCTTTTTATTGCTTTAAATGCGTTTTTAGCGCATGATTGTACATTTGAGCTGAATGTGTCAAAATCTTAAAAATTAACAGGTGCCCAAGCAATTTCATGCTAGAATCATCATCCGGATGCCAAAATAAACTAAATACAGCAAAAGATTTGAGTGCACAACGTTTGGTTTAGATTTGACAGCCATAATCAGCAATTGTGTACATTTGAGCTGAATGTGTCAAAATCTTAAAAATTAACAGGTGCCCAAGCAATTTCATGCTAGAATCATCATCCGGATGCCAAAATAAACTAAATACAGCAAAAGATTTGAGTGCACAACGTTTGGTTTAGGTTTGACAGCCATAATCACCTTTTTATTGCTTTAAATGCGTTTTTAGCGCATGATTGTACATTTGAGCTGAATGTGTCAAAATCTTAAAAATTAACAGGTGCCCAAGCAATTTCATGCTAGAATCATCATCCGGATGCCAAAATAAACTAAATACAGCAAAAGATTTGAGTGCACAACGTTTGGTTTAGATTTGACAGCCATAATCAGCAATTGTGTACATTTGAGCTGAATGTGTCAAAATCTTAAAAATTAACAGGTGCCCAAGCAATTTCATGCTAGAATCATCATCCGGATGCCAAAATAAACTAAATACAGCAAAAGATTTGAGTGCACAACGTTTGGTTTAGATTTGACAGCCATAATCAGCAATTGTGTACATTTGAGCTGAATGTGTCAAAATCTTAAAAATTAACAGGTGCCCAAGCAATTTCATGCTAGAATCATCATCCGGATGCCAAAATAAACTAAATACAGCAAAAGATTTGAGTGCACAACGTTTGGTTTAGGTTTGACAGCCATAATCACCTTTTTATTGCTTTAAATGCGTTTTTAGCGCATGATTGTACATTTGAGCTGAATGTGTCAAAATCTTAAAAATTAACAGGTGCCCAAGCAATTTCATGCTAGAATCATCATCCGGATGCCAAAATAAACTAAATACAGCAAAAGATTTGAGTGCACAACGTTTGGTTTAGATTTGACAGCCATAATCAGCAATTGTGTACATTTGAGCTGAATGTGTCAAAATCTTAAAAATTAACAGGTGCCCAAGCAATTTCATGCTAGAATCATCATCCGGATGCCAAAATAAACTAAATACAGCAAAAGATTTGAGTGCACAACGTTTGGTTTAGGTTTGACAGCCATAATCACCTTTTTATTGCTTTAAATGCGTTTTTAGCGCATGATTGTACATTTGAGCTGAATGTGTCAAAATCTTAAAAATTAACAGGTGCCCAAGCAATTTCATGCTAGAATCATCATCCGGATGCCAAAATAAACTAAATACAGCAAAAGATTTGAGTGCACAACGTTTGGTTTAGATTTGACAGCCATAATCAGCAATTGTGTACATTTGAGCTGAATGTGTCAAAATCTTAAAAATTAACAGGTGCCCAAGCAATTTCATGCTAGAATCATCATCCGGATGCCAAAATAAACTAAATACAGCAAAAGATTTGAGTGCACAACGTTTGGTTTAGGTTTGACAGCCATAATCACCTTTTTATTGCTTTAAATGCGTTTTTAGCGCATGATTGTACATTTGAGCTGAATGTGTCAAAATCTTAAAAATTAACAGGTGCCCAAGCAATTTCATGCTAGAATCATCATCCGGATGCCAAAATAAACTAAATACAGCAAAAGATTTGAGTGCACAACGTTTGGTTTAGGTTTGACAGCCATAATCACCTTTTTATTGCTTTAAATGCGTTTTTAGCGCATGATTGTACATTTGAGCTGAATGTGTCAAAATCTTAAAAATTAACAGGTGCCCAAGCAATTTCATGCTAGAATCATCATCCGGATGCCAAAATAAACTAAATACAGCAAAAGATTTGAGTGCACAACGTTTGGTTTAGATTTGACAGCCATAATCAGCAATTGTGTACATTTGAGCTGAATGTGTCAAAATCTTAAAAATTAACAGGTGCCCAAGCAATTTCATGCTAGAATCATCATCCGGATGCCAAAATAAACTAAATACAGCAAAAGATTTGAGTGCACAACGTTTGGTTTAGGTTTGACAGCCATAATCACCTTTTTATTGCTTTAAATGCGTTTTTAGCGCATGATTGTACATTTGAGCTGAATGTGTCAAAATCTTAAAAATTAACAGGTGCCCAAGCAATTTCATGCTAGAATCATCATCCGGATGCCAAAATAAACTAAATACAGCAAAAGATTTGAGTGCACAACGTTTGGTTTAGATTTGACAGCCATAATCAGCAATTGTGTACATTTGAGCTGAATGTGTCAAAATCTTAAAAATTAACAGGTGCCCAAGCAATTTCATGCTAGAATCATCATCCGGATGCCAAAATAAACTAAATACAGCAAAAGATTTGAGTGCACAACGTTTGGTTTAGGTTTGACAGCCATAATCACCTTTTTATTGCTTTAAATGCGTTTTTAGCGCATGATTGTACATTTGAGCTGAATGTGTCAAAATCTTAAAAATTAACAGGTGCCCAAGCAATTTCATGCTAGAATCATCATCCGGATGCCAAAATAAACTAAATACAGCAAAAGATTTGAGTGCACAACGTTTGGTTTAGGTTTGACAGCCATAATCACCTTTTTATTGCTTTAAATGCGTTTTTAGCGCATGATTGTACATTTGAGCTGAATGTGTCAAAATCTTAAAAATTAACAGGTGCCCAAGCAATTTCATGCTAGAATCATCATCCGGATGCC
This sequence comes from Festucalex cinctus, assembly GCF_051991245.1. Classification (NCBI taxonomy): domain Eukaryota; kingdom Metazoa; phylum Chordata; class Actinopteri; order Syngnathiformes; family Syngnathidae; genus Festucalex; species Festucalex cinctus. The sequence goes on along the minus strand of NW_027520306.1, from coordinate 25,149 downwards.
AAAATAAACTAAATACAGCAAAAGATTTGAGTGCACAACGTTTGGTTTAGATTTGACAGCCATAATCAGCAATTGTGTACATTTGAGCTGAATGTGTCAAAATCTTAAAAATTAACAGGTGCCCAAGCAATTTCATGCTAGAATCATCATCCGGATGCCAAAATAAACTAAATACAGCAAAAGATTTGAGTGCACAACGTTTGGTTTAGGTTTGACAGCCATAATCACCTTTTTATTGCTTTAAATGCGTTTTTAGCGCATGATTGTACATTTGAGCTGAATGTGTCAAAATCTTAAAAATTAACAGGTGCCCAAGCAATTTCATGCTAGAATCATCATCCGGATGCCAAAATAAACTAAATACAGCAAAAGATTTGAGTGCACAACGTTTGGTTTAGATTTGACAGCCATAATCAGCAATTGTGTACATTTGAGCTGAATGTGTCAAAATCTTAAAAATTAACAGGTGCCCAAGCAATTTCATGCTAGAATCATCATCCGGATGCCAAAATAAACTAAATACAGCAAAAGATTTGAGTGCACAACGTTTGGTTTAGGTTTGACAGCCATAATCACCTTTTTATTGCTTTAAATGCGTTTTTAGCGCATGATTGTACATTTGAGCTGAATGTGTCAAAATCTTAAAAATTAACAGGTGCCCAAGCAATTTCATGCTAGAATCATCATCCGGATGCCAAAATAAACTAAATACAGCAAAAGATTTGAGTGCACAACGTTTGGTTTAGATTTGACAGCCATAATCAGCAATTGTGTACATTTGAGCTGAATGTGTCAAAATCTTAAAAATTAACAGGTGCCCAAGCAATTTCATGCTAGAATCATCATCCGGATGCCAAAATAAACTAAATACAGCAAAAGATTTGAGTGCACAACGTTTGGTTTAGGTTTGACAGCCATAATCACCTTTTTATTGTCACGCCGCCACCAGAGTGGCGGGTCATGCTTTTATTTCACAGTCAGGTTCCTGTTTTATTTTGAAGTCATTAACCACCCTCTCACCTCAGGTCACTTGCCCTTCCTCCTGCACAGTAATCACCGGTCCACGCCCATGATTGTTTCCACCTGCTCCCAATCAACCCGGACATAAAAGCCACCTGCATTCTCCCCTCCGTTGCCGAAGTGTCACATCTCAGTGCATGGAAGCGTCCTCACAGTCCTTGTTCCACAGTCCTTGTTCGATGTCTTGCCTTGCTTTGTCTTGCGCCCTTAGTTTGCCCCTTGTTTTCCTCCCTAGCGGAGCGCCTTTAGTTGTCCCTGTTTTTGAGTGCCCTTGTTTATTCTCCAGTTTGGAGCTCTTTTTGTTCTGCCTTTTTTCCCTCCTTGAGAGGTGTTTTTTGGTTCATTGGATTAAAGCTGCAGCCTTGTTGGCCAACTTACACTCTGCGTCTGAGTCCTACCTCCTCGCAACGTGTCAGTACACTTCGGCCAGCATGGACCCAGCGGAGAAGTTGGAGGCTGCACTTCGACGACAGGCCGCCCGCCTGTCGCAGACAGAGGAGCTCCAGCAGGCGATGGTCACCCGGATGGGAGAGCTCGCTGGACAGGTGCAGGAGCTAATGAGCCACCTGCGACACTCCACGCCGGCCATCACGAAACCAGAGACCGCAGAACCACCGATCCCAACTCCAGCCTTGACCGGGGCGCGGTTGAGACTGGCTCCCCCGGAGCGATACTCGGGAGACCAAGGACAATGTCAGGCATTCCTGACCGAATGCGACTTACATTTTGAACTTTCGCCACAGGCTTTTCCCACCGACCGTTCCCGTGTGGCCTTCATGATTTCCCATCTGACTGGACGAGCCAGAGACTGGGCCACCACGGAATGGGCACGGCACTCCCCGACTTGCTCAACCGCAGCCGGGTTTAGCAGGGCACTTCGCCTCGTGTTCGATCCAACCAACATGGATCGGGAAAAGACTCGAGAGCTTAGCAACCTCAGACAAGGCCGAGAATCGGTGAATGATTACGCAATCCGATTCCGAACTCTAGCGGCCAAGAGTGGCTGGAATGACACAGCCCTTTTTGACCACTTTTTAAAGGGGCTTTCCACAGCCATGCAAGAACTCTTATTGCCAGTGGACTTACCTGGCGATTTGGACTCATTGATCTCGTTGGCCATCCGCACAGATCATCGACGGCGAGATCTTTTGCAGACCAGCGGACATCAACGGGGACACGGCTCCGGATTCTTCCGGCACCCAGAAGCAAGAGGCCCTCCGCGAGGTGCCCTTCCCCAGTCGCCCACCGCGGGAAGGCCCAGCGAGAGTGACGAGGAGCCGATGCAGCTGGACCGCGCCCGATTGTCTCACCACGAACGCCAGCGACGTCGTCAAGAGGGGCGATGCTACTACTGTGGAGAACAAGGCCATCTGGTGGTAGCTTGTCCCACCAAGAGAGGCTCTCCGGTGGGTACCGCGACTCACAAGCAAGGCAAAAACCGAAAACTCACGCAAGTCAAGATTTCCTGCAATGCCATTTCCACAGACCTACTAGCTCTCATTGACTCCGGAGCGGACGAGAGCCTCATGGATTGGGGTCTGGTGGAAAAATTGCAGGCAGGCACGGAGCCACTTTCCACCCATATGAGGGCCAGGGCGCTCAATGGGAAAGACTTATTCCTCATCACACATGTCACAGAGCCTCTTGAGATCCATATTGGACAGCACCGAGAACTTCTTCGCTTCCATGTCTTCCGTTCCCCATCACACACACTGGTCCTGGGTCATCCCTGGTTGCAGTTGCACAACCCCCGCATCGACTGGCGATCGGGGCGAGTCCTGGACTGGGGAGATGATTGTGAACACCATGGGGTGGAGCGGCCAGCGGCAGAGGCACCTCCCGCTGCCATCCGACAGGTGTCTCTCGTGAATGACCAGGATTACCCGGACCTGAACACCGTTCCCACCTGCTATCATCCTCTCAGGGAGGTGTTCAGCAAGACCAAGGCCATGTCACTTCCCCCACATCGATCCTATGACTGTGCGATCGAGTTGATTCCTGGATCTACCATCCCCAAGGGGAGATTGTACTCTGTTTCGGGTCCCGAACGCAAGGCCCTAAACGAGTACATAGACACTTCCTTGAAAGCCGGACTTATTCGGCCCTCGTCATCGCCAGCTGGAGCCGGTTTTTTCTTTGTGGGCAAGAAGGATGGCTCATTACGCCCTTGCATTGACTACAGTCCCCTGAATGAAATCACAGTCAAGAATCGTTATCCTCTGCCCTTGAGGTCCTCAGTATTCGACCAGCTCCAGCAAGCCAAGATATTCACCAAACTGGATCTCCGCAACGCCTATCATCTCGTCCGTATTCGTGCAGGGGATGAGTGGAAAACTGGCTTCAATACTCCCCGAGGCCACTATGAATACTTAGTCATGCCATTTGGACTCACGAATGCGCCAGCTGTTTTCCAGGCCATGATCAATGACGTGCTCAAGGACTTCATCGACCAGTTCGTATATGTTTATTTGGACGACATATTGATTTACTCACCGGACTTGAAAACCCACCAGCACCATGTCACCCAAGTCTTGAAACGCCTGCTTCAACACCGGCTCTACGTGAAGGCTGAGAAGAGCCTTTTCCACGCCGATACCATCTCATTTCTGGGATTCGTCGTATCTCCTGGCAAAGTCGAGATGGAATCAGAGAAGGTCAGCGCGGTCAGGGACTGGCCCACACCTGAGTCCAGAAAGAAGGTGCAACAGTTCCTGGGATTCGCCAACTTTTACAGACGATTCATCCGCAACTTCAGCTCCATCGCAGCTCCACTCCATGCCTTGACCTCGCCACAGCAACGCTTCGTCTGGACTCCGGAGGCCAACGCCGCGTTCAACACACTCAAGAAACGTTTCACAGAGGCTCCGATACTCAGAGTTCCCGACCCTACCCGCCAGTTCGTGGTTGAGGTAGATGCCTCCAATCTGGGCGTCGGGGCCGTCCTATCCCAAAGGAGCCAGGAGGATGGAAAGGTGCACCCCTGCGCATTCTTGTCCAGGAAGCTCTCCAAGGCCGAGCGCAATTACAGCGTTGGAGATCGGGAACTACTGGCGGTCAAGGTCGCCCTAGAAGAGTGGAGGCACTGGCTGGAGGGCGCAGAACACCCCTTCATCATTTGGACAGATCACCGCAACCTGGAGTACCTGCGCCAAGCAAAAAGACTGAACCCCCGACAGGCCAGGTGGTCATTGTTTTTTAACAGATTTTCGTTTTCTCTGACCTACAGACCCGGAAGCAAGAATGTTAAAGCAGATGCCCTTTCACGTATTCATGACCCGGAATCCACAGCAACCGAACCTGAACCCATCCTGCCGAGAGACTGCATAGTAGGAGCCCTGTCCTGGCAGATTGAAGAGGAAGTCAAGGACGCCCTTCAAGACACGATCACCCCGAAAGAATGCCCACCACGACGGCTTTTCGTCCCGGAGGCCCTAAGAGCACAGGTGATCAACTGGGCACACACCTCTCGTCTGTCTTGTCACCCAGGTACTCGCAGGACCCTGTTCGCTGTCGCCCGAAGATTCTGGTGGCCTTCCATGGAAGCCTCGGTACAGGAATATGTAAAGGCCTGCCCAGTCTGTGCCCGAAATAAATCATCTAATCAACCTCGGATGGGCCTCCTTCAGCCACTACCGATCCCCTCAAGACCCTGGGCTGAAATATCAATGGACTTTGTCACTGGACTTCCCACATCACATGGTAAAACCACAATACTTACAGTTGTTGATCGCTTCTCAAAGATGGTCCGCTTTATTCCATTACCCAAGTTACCCTCCGCCAAGAAAACAGCAGAAATAATGATAGACCAAGTATTCAGAACCCATGGATTCCCGCGACACATTGTGTCCGACCGCGGGCCCCAGTTCGTCTCTCGTTTCTGGAAAGAGTTCTGCAGAGCCATAGGGGCCAAGGCGAACTTAACCTCGGGCTACCACCCGGAAGCCAATGGACAAGCCGAGAGGCTAAATCAACAGCTGGAGACCGGACTCCGGTGCTTGGTCTCCCAAAATCCGTCCACCTGGAGCAAAAACTTGGTTTGGGTTGAACTGGCTCATAACTCGTTACCCACCTCTGCCACAGGAATCACGCCGTTCAAATGTGTGCATGGTTACGACCCACCTTACTTCGCAGACCTGGAGGAGGAAGCCTCAGTTCCCTCGGTTCTCGCCATGGTCCGCCGGTGCCGCCGAATCTGGTCAGCGGCTCGACTGGCACTACAACGTCAAGGCGACAGGATGAAAAGAGCTGCTGACCGGAGGAGGAGGGCCGCACCCCAGTATCAACCAGGTCAAAAGGTATGGCTATCGACGAAGAACCTTCATCTAAATGTACCTTGTCCAAAGTTGGCCCCTAGATTCGTGGGGCCATTCCCGATCACCAAGACAGTAGGTCCAGCCGCCGTGCGCCTGCGCCTGCCTCGATCCCTCCGCACCCACCCTACCTTCCATGTGAGCCAGGTCAAGCCTGTTCAGGACAGTTCCCTGGTCCCGCCCGAGCCTGCGCCGCCCCCTCCGGAGATGGTGGAGGGGGGCCCAGTTTATAAGGTCAGAAAATTATTGGACGTCCGAAAGCGGGGCCGGGGGCACCAATACCTGGTTGACTGGGAGGGTTACGGGCCTGAAGAACGGCAATGGGTGCCCGCCCGGTTCATTGTAGACCCCTCCCTCATCGACGATTTTTATGATGAACACCCCGAGGTTCCTGGGCCGTCGAGAGCCGGCCGTTGAGGGGGGGGTACTGTCACGCCGCCACCAGAGTGGCGGGTCATGCTTTTATTTCACAGTCAGGTTCCTGTTTTATTTTGAAGTCATTAACCACCCTCTCACCTCAGGTCACTTGCCCTTCCTCCTGCACAGTAATCACCGGTCCACGCCCATGATTGTTTCCACCTGCTCCCAATCAACCCGGACATAAAAGCCACCTGCATTCTCCCCTCCGTTGCCGAAGTGTCACATCTCAGTGCATGGAAGCGTCCTCACAGTCCTTGTTCCACAGTCCTTGTTCGATGTCTTGCCTTGCTTTGTCTTGCGCCCTTAGTTTGCCCCTTGTTTTCCTCCCTAGCGGAGCGCCTTTAGTTGTCCCTGTTTTTGAGTGCCCTTGTTTATTCTCCAGTTTGGAGCTCTTTTTGTTCTGCCTTTTTTCCCTCCTTGAGAGGTGTTTTTTGGTTCATTGGATTAAAGCTGCAGCCTTGTTGGCCAACTTACACTCTGCGTCTGAGTCCTACCTCCTCGCAACGTGTCATTTATTGCTTTAAATGCGTTTTTAGCGCATGATTGTACATTTGAGCTGAATGTGTCAAAATCTTAAAAATTAACAGGTGCCCAAGCAATTTCATGTTAGAATCATCATCCGGATGCCAAAATAAACTAAATACAGCAAAAGATTTGAGTGCACAACGTTTGGTTTAGATTTGACAGCCATAATCAGCAATTGTGTACATTTGAGCTGAATGTGTCAAAATCTTAAAAATTAACAGGTGCCCAAGCAATTTCATGCTAGAATCATCATCCGGATGCCAAAATAAACAAAATACAGCAAAAGATTTGAGTGCACAACGTTTGGTTTAGGTTTGACAGCCATAATCACCTTTTTATTGCTTTAAATGCGTTTTTAGCGCATGATTGTACATTTGAGCTGAATGTGTCAAAATCTTAAAAATTAACAGGTGCCCAAGCAATTTCATGCTAGAATCATCATCCGGATGCCAAAATAAACTAAATACAGCAAAAGATTTGAGTGCACAACGTTTGGTTTAGATTTGACAGCCATAATCAGCAATTGTGTACATTTGAGCTGAATGTGTCAAAATCTTAAAAATTAACAGGTGCCCAAGCAATTTCATGCTAGAATCATCATCCGGATGCCAAAATAAACTAAATACAGCAAAAGATTTGAGTGCACAACGTTTGGTTTAGGTTTGACAGCCATAATCACCTTTTTATTGCTTTAAATGCGTTTTTAGCGCATGATTGTACATTTGAGCTGAATGTGTCAAAATCTTAAAAATTAACAGGTGCCCAAGCAATTTCATGCTAGAATCATCATCCGGATGCCAAAATAAACTAAATACAGCAAAAGATTTGAGTGCACAACGTTTGGTTTAGATTTGACAGCCATAATCAGCAATTGTGTACATTTGAGCTGAATGTGTCAAAATCTTAAAAATTAACAGGTGCCCAAGCAATTTCATGCTAGAATCATCATCCGGATGCCAAAATAAACTAAATACAGCAAAAGATTTGAGTGCACAACGTTTGGTTTAGGTTTGACAGCCATAATCACCTTTTTATTGCTTTAAATGCGTTTTTAGCGCATGATTGTACATTTGAGCTGAATGTGTCAAAATCTTAAAAATTAACAGGTGCCCAAGCAATTTCATGCTAGAATCATCATCCGGATGCCAAAATAAACTAAATACAGCAAAAGATTTGAGTGCACAACGTTTGATTTAGATTTGACAGCCATAATCAGCAATTGTGTACATTTGAGCTGAATGTGTCAAAATCTTAAAAATTAACAGGTGCCCAAGCAATTTCATGCTAGAATCATCATCCGGATGCCAAAATAAACTAAATACAGCAAAAGATTTGAGTGCACAACGTTTGGTTTAGGTTTGACAGCCATAATCACCTTTTTATTGCTTTAAATGCGTTTTTAGCGCATGATTGTACATTTGAGCTGAATGTGTCAAAATCTTAAAAATTAACAGGTGCCCAAGCAATTTCATGCTAGAATCATCATCCGGATGCCAAAATAAACTAAATACAGCAAAAGATTTGAGTGCACAACGTTTGGTTTAGATTTGACAGCCATAATCAGCAATTGTGTACATTTGAGCTGAATGTGTCAAAATCTTAAAAATTAACAGGTGCCCAAGCAATTTCATGCTAGAATCATCATCCGGATGCCAAAATAAACTAAATACAGCAAAAGATTTGAGTGCACAACGTTTGGTTTAGGTTTGACAGCCATAATCACCTTTTTATTGCTTTAAATGCGTTTTTAGCGCATGATTGTACATTTGAGCTGAATGTGTCAAAATCTTAAAAATTAACAGGTGCCCAAGCAATTTCATGTTAGAATCATCATCCGGATGCCAAAATAAACTAAATACAGCAAAAGATTTGAGTGCACAACGTTTGGTTTAGATTTGACAGCCATAATCAGCAATTGTGTACATTTGAGCTGAATGTGTCAAAATCTTAAAAATTAACAGGTGCCCAAGCAATTTCATGCTAGAATCATCATCCGGATGCCAAAATAAACTAAATACAGCAAAAGATTTGAGTGCACAACGTTTGGTTTAGGTTTGACAGCCATAATCACCTTTTTATTGCTTTAAACGCGTTTTTAGCGCATGATTGTACATTTGAGCTGAATGTGTCAAAATCTTAAAAATTAACAGGTGCCCAAGCAATTTCATGCTAGAATCATCATCCGGATGCCAAAATAAACTAAATACAGCAAAAGATTTGAGTGCACAACGTTTGGTTTAGATTTGACAGCCATAATCAGCAATTGTGTACATTTGAGCTGAATGTGTCAAAATCTTAAAAATTAACAGGTGCCCAAGCAATTTCATGCTAGAATCATCATCCGGATGCCAAAATAAACTAAATACAGCAAAAGATTTGAGTGCACAACGTTTGGTTTAGGTTTGACAGCCATAATCACCTTTTTATTGCTTTAAATGCGTTTTTAGCGCATGATTGTACATTTGAGCTGAATGTGTCAAAATCTTAAAAATTAACAGGTGCCCAAGCAATTTCATGTTAGAATCATCATCCGGATGCCAAAATAAACTAAATACAGCAAAAGATTTGAGTGCACAACGTTTGGTTTAGATTTGACAGCCATAATCAGCAATTGTGTACATTTGAGCTGAATGTGTCAAAATCTTAAAAATTAACAGGTGCCCAAGCAATTTCATGCTAGAATCATCATCCGGATGCCAAAATAAACAAAATACAGCAAAAGATTTGAGTGCACAACGTTTGGTTTAGGTTTGACAGCCATAATCACCTTTTTATTGCTTTAAATGCGTTTTTAGCGCATGATTGTACATTTGAGCTGAATGTGTCAAAATCTTAAAAATTAACAGGTGCCCAAGCAATTTCATGCTAGAATCATCATCCGGATGCCAAAATAAACTAAATACAGCAAAAGATTTGAGTGCACAACGTTTGGTTTAGATTTGACAGCCATAATCAGCAATTGTGTACATTTGAGCTGAATGTGTCAAAATCTTAAAAATTAACAGGTGCCCAAGCAATTTCATGCTAGAATCATCATCCGGATGCCAAAATAAACTAAATACAGCAAAAGATTTGAGTGCACAACGTTTGGTTTAGGTTTGACAGCCATAATCACCTTTTTATTGCTTTAAATGCGTTTTTAGCGCATGATTGTACATTTGAGCTGAATGTGTCAAAATCTTAAAAATTAACAGGTGCCCAAGCAATTTCATGCTAGAATCATCATCCGGATGCCAAAATAAACTAAATACAGCAAAAGATTTGAGTGCACAACGTTTGGTTTAGATTTGACAGCCATAATCAGCAATTGTGTACATTTGAGCTGAATGTGTCAAAATCTTAAAAATTAACAGGTGCCCAAGCAATTTCATGCTAGAATCATCATCCGGATGCCAAAATAAACTAAATACAGCAAAAGATTTGAGTGCACAACGTTTGGTTTAGGTTTGACAGCCATAATCACCTTTTTATTGCTTTAAATGCGTTTTTAGCGCATGATTGTACATTTGAGCTGAATGTGTCAAAATCTTAAAAATTAACAGGTGCCCAAGCAATTTCATGCTAGAATCATCATCCGGATGCCAAAATAAACTAAATACAGCAAAAGATTTGAGTGCACAACGTTTGGTTTAGATTTGACAGCCATAATCAGCAATTGTGTACATTTGAGCTGAATGTGTCAAAATCTTAAAAATTAACAGGTGCCCAAGCAATTTCATGCTAGAATCATCATCCGGATGCCAAAATAAACTAAATACAGCAAAAGATTTGAGTGCACAACGTTTGGTTTAGGTTTGACAGCCATAATCACCTTTTTATTGCTTTAAATGCGTTTTTAGCGCATGATTGTACATTTGAGCTGAATGTGTCAAAATCTTAAAAATTAACAGGTGCCCAAGCAATTTCATGCTAGAATCATCATCCGGATGCCAAAATAAACTAAATACAGCAAAAGATTTGAGTGCACAACTTTTGGTTTAGATTTGACAGCCATAATCAGCAATTGTGTACATTTGAGCTGAATGTGTCAAAATCTTAAAAATTAACAGGTGCCCAAGCAATTTCATGCTAGAATCATCATCCGGATGCCAAAATAAACTAAATACAGCAAAAGATTTGAGTGCACAACGTTTGGTTTAGATTTGACAGCCATAATCAGCAATTGTGTACATTTGAGCTGAATGTGTCAAAATCTTAAAAATTAACAGGTGCCCAAGCAATTTCATGCTAGAATCATCATCCGGATGCCAAAATAAACTAAATACAGCAAAAGATTTGAGTGCACAACGTTTGGTTTAGGTTTGACAGCCATAATCACCTTTTTATTGCTTTAAATGCGTTTTTAGCGCATGATTGTACATTTGAGCTGAATGTGTCAAAATCTTAAAAATTAACAGGTGCCCAAGCAATTTCATGCTAGAATCATCATCCGGATGCCAAAATAAACTAAATACAGCAAAAGATTTGAGTGCACAACGTTTGGTTTAGATTTGACAGCCATAATCAGCAATTGTGTACATTTGAGCTGAATGTGTCAAAATCTTAAAAATTAACAGGTGCCCAAGCAATTTCATGCTAGAATCATCATCCGGATGCCAAAATAAACTAAATACAGCAAAAGATTTGAGTGCACAACGTTTGGTTTAGGTTTGACAGCCATAATCACCTTTTTATTGCTTTAAATGCGTTTTTAGCGCATGATTGTACATTTGAGCTGAATGTGTCAAAATCTTAAAAATTAACAGGTGCCCAAGCAATTTCATGCTAGAATCATCATCCGGATGCCAAAATAAACTAAATACAGCAAAAGATTTGAGTGCACAACGTTTGGTTTAGATTTGACAGCCATAATCAGCAATTGTGTACATTTGAGCTGAATGTGTCAAAATCTTAAAAATTAACAGGTGCCCAAGCAATTTCATGCTAGAATCATCATCCGGATGCCAAAATAAACTAAATACAGCAAAAGATTTGAGTGCACAACGTTTGGTTTAGGTTTGACAGCCATAATCACCTTTTTATTGCTTTAAATGCGTTTTTAGCGCATGATTGTACATTTGAGCTGAATGTGTCAAAATCTTAAAAATTAACAGGTGCCCAAGCAATTTCATGCTAGAATCATCATCCGGATGCCAAAATAAACTAAATACAGCAAAAGATTTGAGTGCACAACGTTTGGTTTAGATTTGACAGCCATAATCAGCAATTGTGTACATTTGAGCTGAATGTGTCAAAATCTTAAAAATTAACAGGTGCCCAAGCAATTTCATGCTAGAATCATCATCCGGATGCCAAAATAAACTAAATACAGCAAAAGATTTGAGTGCACAACGTTTGGTTTAGGTTTGACAGCCATAATCACCTTTTTATTGCTTTAAATGCGTTTTTAGCGCATGATTGTACATTTGAGCTGAATGTGTCAAAATCTTAAAAATTAACAGGTGCCCAAGCAATTTCATGCTAGAATCATCATCCGGATGCCAAAATAAACTAAATACAGCAAAAGATTTGAGTGCACAACGTTTGGTTTAGATTTGACAGCCATAATCAGCAATTGTGTACATTTGAGCTGAATGTGTCAAAATCTTAAAAATTAACAGGTGCCCAAGCAATTTCATGCTAGAATCATCATCCGGATGCCAAAATAAACTAAATACAGCAAAAGATTTGAGTGCACAACGTTTGGTTTAGGTTTGACAGCCATAATCACCTTTTTATTGCTTTAAATGCGTTTTTAGCGCATGATTGTACATTTGAGCTGAATGTGTCAAAATCTTAAAAATTAACAGGTGCCCAAGCAATTTCATGCTAGAATCATCATCCGGATGCCAAAATACAGCAAAAGATTTGAGTGCACAACGTTTGGTTTAGATTTGACAGCCATAATCAGCAATTGTGTACATTTGAGCTGAATGTGTCAAAATCTTAAAAATTAACAGGTGCCCAAGCAATTTCATGCTAGAATCATCATCCGGATGCCAAAATAAACTAAATACAGCAAAAGATTTGAGTGCACAACGTTTGGTTTAGGTTTGACAGCCATAATCACCTTTTTATTGCTTTAAATGCGTTTTTAGCGCATGATTGTACATTTGAGCTGAATGTGTCAAAATCTTAAAAATTAACAGGTGCCCAAGCAATTTCATGCTAGAATCATCATCCGGATGCCAAAATAAACTAAATACAGCAAAAGATTTGAGTGCACAACGTTTGGTTTAGATTTGACAGCCATAATCAGCAATTGTGTACATTTGAGCTGAATGTGTCAAAATCTTAAAAATTAACAGGTGCCCAAGCAATTTCATGCTAGAATCATCATCCGGATGCCAAAATAAACTAAATACAGCAAAAGATTTGAGTGCACAACGTTTGGTTTAGGTTTGACAGCCATAATCACCTTTTTATTGCTTTAAATGCGTTTTTAGCGCATGATTGTACATTTGAGCTGAATGTGTCAAAATCTTAAAAATTAACAGGTGCCCAAGCAATTTCATGTTAGAATCATCATCCGGATGCCAAAATAAACTAAATACAGCAAAAGATTTGAGTGCACAACGTTTGGTTTAGATTTGACAGCCATAATCAGCAATTGTGTACATTTGAGCTGAATGTGTCAAAATCTTAAAAATTAAGAGGTGCCCAAGCAATTTCATGCTAGAATCATCATCCGGATGCCAAAATAAACTAAATACAGCAAAAGATTTGAGTGCACAACGTTTGGTTTAGGTTTGACAGCCATAATCACCTTTTTATTGCTTTAAATGCGTTTTTAGCGCATGATTGTACATTTGAGCTGAATGTGTCAAAATCTTAAAAATTAACAGGTGCCCAAGCAATTTCATGCTAGAATCATCATCCGGATGCCAAAATAAACTAAATACAGCAAAAGATTTGAGTGCACAACGTTTGGTTTAGATTTGACAGCCATAATCAGCAATTGTGTACATTTGAGCTGAATGTGTCAAAATCTTAAAAATTAACAGGTGCCCAAGCAATTTCATGCTAGAATCATCATCCGGATGCCAAAATAAACTAAATACAGCAAAAGATTTGAGTGCACAACGTTTGGTTTAGGTTTGACAGCCATAATCACCTTTTTATTGCTTTAAATGCGTTTTTAGCGCATGATTGTACATTTGAGCTGAATGTGTCAAAATCTTAAAAATTAACAGGTGCCCAAGCAATTTCATGCTAGAATCATCATCCGGATGCCAAAATAAACTAAATACAGCAAAAGATTTGAGTGCACAACGTTTGGTTTAGATTTGACAGCCATAATCAGCAATTGTGTACATTTGAGCTGAATGTGTCAAAATCTTAAAAATTAACAGGTGCCCAAGCAATTTCATGCTAGAATCATCATCCGGATGCCAAAATAAACTAAATACAGCAAAAGATTTGAGTGCACAACGTTTGGTTTAGGTTTGACAGCCATAATCACCTTTTTATTGCTTTAAATGCGTTTTTAGCGCATGATTGTACATTTGAGCTGAATGTGTCAAAATCTTAAAAATTAACAGGTGCCCAAGCAATTTCATGCTAGAATCATCATCCGGATGCCAAAATAAACTAAATACAGCAAAAGATTTGAGTGCACAACGTTTGGTTTAGATTTGACAGCCATAATCAGCAATTGTGTACATTTGAGCTGAATGTGTCAAAATCTTAAAAATTAACAGGTGCCCAAGCAATTTCATGCTAGAATCATCATCCGGATGCCAAAATAAACTAAATACAGCAAAAGATTTGAGTGCACAACGTTTGGTTTAGGTTTGACAGCCATAATCACCTTTTTATTGCTTTAAATGCGTTTTTAGCGCATGATTGTACATTTGAGCTGAATGTGTCAAAATCTTAAAAATTAACAGGTGCCCAAGCAATTTCATGCTAGAATCATCATCCGGATGCCAAAATAAACAAAATACAGCAAAAGATTTGAGTGCACAACGTTTGGTTTAGGTTTGACAGCCGTAATCACCTTTTTATTGCTTTAAATGCGTTTTTAGCGCATGATTGTACATTTGAGCTGAATGTGTCAAAATCTTAAAAATTAACAGGTGCCCAAGCAATTTCATGCTAGAATCATCATCCGGATGCCAAAATAAACTAAATACAGCAAAAGATTTGAGTGCACAACGTTTGGTTTAGATTTGACAGCCATATTCAGCAATTGTGTACATTTGAGCTGAATGTGTCAAAATCTTAAAAATTAACAGGTGCCCAAGCAATTTCATGCTAGAATCATCATCCGGATGCCAAAATAAACTAAATATAGCAAAAGATTTGAGTGCACAACGTTTGGTTTAGGTTTGACAGCCATAATCACCTTTTTATTGCTTTAAATGCGTTTTTAGCGCATGATTGTACATTTGAGCTGAATGTGTCAAAATCTTAAAAATTAACAGGTGCCCAAACAATTTCATGCTAGAATCATCATCCGGATGCCAAAATAAACTAAATACAGCAAAAGATTTGAGTGCACAACGTTTGGTTTAGATTTGACAGCCATAATCAGCAATTGTGTACATTTGAGCTGAATGTGTCAAAATCTTAAAAATTAACAGGTGCCCAAGCAATTTCATGCTAGAATCATCATCCGGATGCCAAAATAAACTAAATACAGCAAAAGATTTGAGTGCACAACGTTTGGTTTAGGTTTGACAGCCATAATCACCTTTTTATTGCTTTAAATGCGTTTTTAGCGCATGATTGTACATTTGAGCTGAATGTGTCAAAATCTTAAAAATTAACAGGTGCCCAAGCAATTTCATGCTAGAATCATCATCCGGATGCCAAAATAAACTAAATACAGCAAAAGATTTGAGTGCACAACGTTTGGTTTAGATTTGACAGCCATAATCAGCAATTGTGTACATTTGAGCTGAATGTGTCAAAATCTTAAAAATTAACAGGTGCCCAAGCAATTTCATGCTAGAATCATCATCCGGATGCCAAAATAAACTAAATACAGCAAAAGATTTGAGTGCACAACGTTTGGTTTAGGTTTGACAGCCATAATCACCTTTTTATTGCTTTAAATGCGTTTTTAGCGCATGATTGTACATTTGAGCTGAATGTGTCAAAATCTTAAAAATTAACAGGTGCCCAAGCAATTTCATGTTAGAATCATCATCCGGATGCCAAAATAAACTAAATACAGCAAAAGATTTGAGTGCACAACGTTTGGTTTAGATTTGACAGCCATAATCAGCAATTGTGTACATTTGAGCTGAATGTGTCAAAATCTTAAAAATTAACAGGTGCCCAAGCAATTTCATGCTAGAATCATCATCCGGATGCCAAAATAAACTAAATACAGCAAAAGATTTGAGTGCACAACGTTTGGTTTAGGTTTGACAGCCATAATCACCTTTTTATTGCTTTAAATGCGTTTTTAGCGCATGATTGTACATTTGAGCTGAATGTGTCAAAATCTTAAAAATTAACAGGTGCCCAAGCAATTTCATGCTAGAATCATCATCCGGATGCCAAAATAAACTAAATACAGCAAAAGATTTGAGTGCACAACGTTTGGTTTAGATTTGACAGCCATAATCAGCAATTGTGTACATTTGAGCTGAATGTGTCAAAATCTTAAAAATTAACAGGTGCCCAAGCAATTTCATGCTAGAATCATCATCCGGATGCCAAAATAAACTAAATACAGCAAAAGATTTGAGTGCACAACGTTTGGTTTAGGTTTGACAGCCATAATCACCTTTTTATTGCTTTAAATGCGTTTTTAGCGCATGATTGTACATTTGAGCTGAATGTGTCAAAATCTTAAAAATTAACAGGTGCCCAAGCAATTTCATGCTAGAATCATCATCCGGATGCCAAAATAAACTAAATACAGCAAAAGATTTGAGTGCACAACGTTTGGTTTAGATTTGACAGCCATAATCAGCAATTGTGTACATTTGAGCTGAATGTGTCAAAATCTTAAAAATTAACAGGTGCCCAAGCAATTTCATGCTAGAATCATCATCCGGATGCCAAAATAAACTAAATACAGCAAAAGATTTGAGTGCACAACGTTTGGTTTAGGTTTGACAGCCATAATCACCTTTTTATTGCTTTAAATGCGTTTTTAGCGCATGATTGTACATTTGAGCTGAATGTGTCAAAATCTTAAAAATTAACAGGTGCCCAAGCAATTTCATGCTAGAATCATCATCCGGATGCCAAAATAAACTAAATACAGCAAAAGATTTGAGTGCACAACGTTTGGTTTAGATTTGACAGCCATAATCAGCAATTGTGTACATTTGAGCTGAATGTGTCAAAATCTTAAAAATTAACAGGTGCCCAAGCAATTTCATGCTAGAATCATCATCCGGATGCCAAAATAAACTAAATACAGCAAAAGATTTGAGTGCACAACGTTTGGTTTAGGTTTGACAGCCATAATCACCTTTTTATTGCTTTAAATGCGTTTTTAGCGCATGATTGTACATTTGAGCTGAATGTGTCAAAATCTTAAAAATTAACAGGTGCCCAAGCAATTTCATGCTAGAATCATCATCCGGATGCCAAAATAAACTAAATACAGCAAAAGATTTGAGTGCACAACGTTTGGTTTAGATTTGACAGCCATAATCAGCAATTGTGTACATTTGAGCTGAATGTGTCAAAATCTTAAAAATTAACAGGTGCCCAAGCAATTTCATGCTAGAATCATCATCCGGATGCCAAAATAAAACTAAATACAGCAAAAGATTTGAGTGCACAACGTTTGGTTTAGGTTTGACAGCCATAATCACCTTTTTATTGCTTTAAATGCGTTTTTAGCGCATGATTGTACATTTGAGCTGAATGTGTCAAAATCTTAAAAATTAACAGGTGCCCAAGCAATTTCATGCTAGAATCATCATCCGGATGCCAAAATAAACTAAATACAGCAAAAGATTTGAGTGCACAACGTTTGGTTTAGATTTGACAGCCATAATCAGCAATTGTGTACATTTGAGCTGAATGTGTCAAAATCTTAAAAATTAACAGGTGCCCAAGCAATTTCATGCTAGAATCATCATCCGGATGCCAAAATAAACTAAATACAGCAAAAGATTTGAGTGCACAACGTTTGGTTAGGTTTGACAGCCATAATCACCTTTTTATTGCTTTAAATGCGTTTTTAGCGCATGATTGTACATTTGAGCTGAATGTGTCAAAATCTTAAAAATTAACAGGTGCCCAAGCAATTTCATGCTAGAATCATCATCCGGATGCCAAAATAAACTAAATACAGCAAAAGATTTGAGTGCACAACGTTTGGTTTAGATTTGACAGCCATAATCAGCAATTGTGTACATTTGAGCTGAATGTGTCAAAATCTTAAAAATTAACAGGTGCCCAAGCAATTTCATGCTAGAATCATCATCCGGATGCCAAAATAAACTAAATACAGCAAAAGATTTGAGTGCACAACGTTTGGTTTAGATTTGACAGCCATAATCAGCAATTGCTGTTACATTTGAGCTGAATGTGTCAAAATCTTAAAAATTAACAGGTGCCCAAGCAATTTCATGCTAGAATCATCATCCGGATGCCAAAATAAACTAAATACAGCAAAAGATTTGAGTGCACAACGTTTGGTTTAGGTTTGACAGCCATAATCACCTTTTTATTGCTTTAAATGCGTTTTTAGCGCATGATTGTACATTTGAGCTGAATGTGTCAAAATCTTAAAAATTAACAGGTGCCCAAGCAATTTCATGCTAGAATCATCATCCGGATGCCAAAATAAACTAAATACAGCAAAAGATTTGAGTGCACAACGTTTGGTTTAGATTTGACAGCCATAATCAGCAATTGTGTACATTTGAGCTGAATGTGTCAAAATCTTAAAAATTAACAGGTGCCCAAGCAATTTCATGCTAGAATCATCATCCGGATGCCAAAATAAACTAAATACAGCAAAAGATTTGAGTGCACAACGTTTGGTTTAGGTTTGACAGCCATAATCACCTTTTATTGCTTTAAATGCGTTTTTAGCGCATGATTGTACATTTGAGCTGAATGTGTCAAAATCTTAAAAATTAACAGGTGCCCAAGCAATTTCATGCTAGAATCATCATCCGGATGCCAAAATAAACTAAATACAGCAAAAGATTTGAGTGCACAACGTTTGGTTTAGATTTGACAGCCATAATCAGCAATTGTGTACATTTGAGCTGAATGTGTCAAAATCTTAAAAATTAACAGGTGCCCAAGCAATTTCATGCTAGAATCATCATCCGGATGCCAAAATAAACTAAATACAGCAAAAGATTTGAGTGCACAACGTTTGGTTTAGGTTTGACAGCCATAATCACCTTTTATTGCTTTAAATGCGTTTTTAGCGCATGATTGTACATTTGAGCTGAATGTGTCAAAATCTTAAAAATTAACAGGTGCCCAAGCAATTTCATGCTAGAATCATCATCCGGATGCCAAAATAAACTAAATACAGCAAAAGATTTGAGTGCACAACGTTTGGTTTAGATTTGACAGCCATAATCAGCAATTGTGTACATTTGAGCTGAATGTGTCAAAATCTTAAAAATTAACAGGTGCCCAAGCAATTTCATGCTAGAATCATCATCCGGATGCCAAAATAAACTAAATACAGCAAAAGATTTGAGTGCACAACGTTTGGTTTAGGTTTGACAGCCATAATCACCTTTTTATTGCTTTAAATGCGTTTTTAGCGCATGATTGTACATTTGAGCTGAATGTGTCAAAATCTTAAAAATTAACAGGTGCCCAAGCAATTTCATGCTAGAATCATCATCCGGATGCCAAAATAAACTAAATACAGCAAAAGATTTGAGTGCACAACGTTTGGTTTAGATTTGACAGCCATAATCAGCAATTGTGTACATTTGAGCTGAATGTGTCAAAATCTTAAAAATTAACAGGTGCCCAAGCAATTTCATGCTAGAATCATCATCCGGATGCCAAAATAACTAAATACAGCAAAAGATTTGAGTGCACAACGTTTGGTTTAGATTTGACAGCCATAATCAGCTTATTGTGTACATTTGAGCTGAATGTGTCAAAATCTTAAAAATTAACAGGTGCCCAAGCAATTTCATGCTAGAATCATCATCCGGATGCCAAAATAAACTAAATACAGCAAAAGATTTGAGTGCACAACGTTTGGTTTAGGTTTGACAGCCATAATCACCTTTTTATTGCTTTAAATGCGTTTTTAGCGCATGATTGTACATTTGAGCTGAATGTGTCAAAATCTTAAAAATTAACAGGTGCCCCAAGCAATTTCATGCTAGAATCATCATCCGGATGCCAAAATAAACTAAATACAGCAAAAGATTTGAGTGCACAACGTTTGGTTTAGATTTGACAGCCATAATCAGCAATTGTGTACATTTGAGCTGAATGTGTCAAAATCTTAAAAATTAACAGGTGCCCAAGCAATTTCATGCTAGAATCATCATCCGGATGCCAAAATAAACTAAATACAGCAAAAGATTTGAGTGCACAACGTTTGGTTTAGGTTTGACAGCCATAATCACCTTTTTATTGCTTTAAATGCGTTTTTAGCGCATGATTGTACATTTGAGCTGAATGTGTCAAAATCTTAAAAATTAACAGGTGCCCAAGCAATTTCATGCTAGAATCATCATCCGGATGCCAAAATAAACTAAATACAGCAAAAGATTTGAGTGCACAACGTTTGGTTTAGATTTGACAGCCATAATCAGCAATTGTGTACATTTGAGCTGAATGTGTCAAAATCTTAAAAATTAACAGGTGCCCAAGCAATTTCATGCTAGAATCATCATCCGGATGCCAAAATAAACTAAATACAGCAAAAGATTTGAGTGCACAACGTTTGGTTTAGGTTTGACAGCCATAATCACCTTTTTATGCTTTAAATGCGTTTTTAGCGCATGATTGTACATTTGAGCTGAATGTGTCAAAATCTTAAAAATTAACAGGTGCCCAAGCAATTTCATGCTAGAATCATCATCCGGATGCCAAAATAAACTAAATACAGCAAAAGATTTGAGTGCACAACGTTTGGTTTAGATTTGACAGCCATAATCAGCAATTGTGTACATTTGAGCTGAATGTGTCAAAATCTTAAAAATTAACAGGTGCCCAAGCAATTTCATGCTAGAATCATCATCCGGATGCCAAAATAAACTAAATACAGCAAAAGATTTGAGTGCACAACGTTTGGTTTAGGTTTGACAGCCATAATCACCTTTTTATTGCTTTAAATGCGTTTTTAGCGCATGATTGTACATTTGAGCTGAATGTGTCAAAATCTTAAAAATTAACAGGTGCCCAAGCAATTTCATGCTAGAATCATCATCCGGATGCCAAAATAAACTAAATACAGCAAAAGATTTGAGTGCACAACGTTTGTTTAGATTTGACAGCCATAATCAGCAATTGTGTACATTTGAGCTGAATGTGTCAAAATCTTAAAAATTAACAGGTGCCCAAGCAATTTCATGCTAGAATCATCATCCGGATGCCAAAATAAACTAAATACAGCAAAAGATTTGAGTGCACAACGTTTGGTTTAGGTTTGACAGCCATAATCACCTTTTTATTGCTTTAAATGCGTTTTTAGCGCATGATTGTACATTTGAGCTGAATGTGTCAAAATCTTAAAAATTAACAGGTGCCCAAGCAATTTCATGCTAGAATCATCATCCGGATGCCAAAATAAACTAAATACAGCAAAAGATTTGAGTGCACAACGTTTGGTTTAGATTTGACAGCCATAATCAGCAATTGTGTACATTTGAGCTGAATGTGTCAAAATCTTAAAAATTAACAGGTGCCCAAGCAATTTCATGCTAGAATCATCATCCGGATGCCAAAATAAACTAAATACAGCAAAAGATTTGACGTGCACAACGTTTGGTTTAGGTTTGACAGCCATAATCACCTTTTTATTGCTTTAAATGCGTTTTTAGCGCATGATTGTACATTGAGCTGAATGTGTCAAAATCTTAAAAATTAACAGGTGCCCAAGCAATTTCATGCTAGAATCATCATCCGGATGCCAAATAAACTAAATACAGCAAAAGATTTGAGTGCACAACGTTTGGTTTAGATTTGACAGCCATAATCAGCAATTGTGTACATTTGAGCTGAATGTGTCAAAATCTTAAAAATTAACAGGTGCCCAAGCAATTTCATGCTAGAATCATCATCCGGATGCCAAAATAAACTAAATACAGCAAAAGATTTGAGTGCACAACGTTTGGTTTAGATTTGACAGCCATAATCAGCAATTGTGTACATTTGAGCTGAATGTGTCAAAATCTTAAAAATTAACAGGTGCCCAAGCAATTTCATGCTAGAATCATCATCCGGATGCCAAAATAAACTAAATACAGCAAAAGATTTGAGTGCACAACGTTTGGTTTAGGTTTGACAGCCATAATCACCTTTTTATTGCTTTAAATGCGTTTTTAGCGCATGATTGTACATTTGAGCTGAATGTGTCAAAATCTTAAAAATTAACAGGTGCCCAAGCAATTTCATGCTAGAATCATCATCCGGATGCCAAAATAACTAAATACAGCAAAAGATTTGAGTGCACAACGTTTGGTTTAGATTTGACAGCCATAATCAGCAATTGTGTACATTTGAGCTGAATGTGTCAAAATCTTAAAAATTAACAGGTGCCCAAGCAATTTCATGCTAGAATCATCATCCGGATGCCAAAATAAACTAAATACAGCAAAAGATTTGAGTGCACAACGTTTGGTTTAGGTTTGACAGCCATAATCACCTTTTTATTGCTTTAAATGCGTTTTTAGCGCATGATTGTACATTTGAGCTGAATGTGTCAAAATCTTAAAAATTAACAGGTGCCCAAGCAATTTCATGCTAGAATCATCATCCGGATGCCAAAATAAACTAAATACAGCAAAAGATTTGAGTGCACAACGTTTGGTTTAGATTTGACAGCCATAATCAGCAATTGTGTACATTTGAGCTGAATGTGTCAAAATCTTAAAAATTAACAGGTGCCCAAGCAATTTCATGCTAGAATCATCATCCGGATGCCAAAATAAACTAAATACAGCAAAAGATTTGAGTGCACAACGTTTGGTTTAGGTTTGACAGCCATAATCACCTTTTTATTGCTTTAAATGCGTTTTTAGCGCATGATTGTACATTTGAGCTGAATGTGTCAAAATCTTAAAAATTAACAGGTGCCCAAGCAATTTCATGCTAGAATCATCATCCGGATGCCAAAATAAACTAAATACAGCAAAAGATTTGAGTGCACAACGTTTGGTTTAGATTTGACAGCCATAATCAGCAATTGTGTACATTTGAGCTGAATGTGTCAAAATCTTAAAAATTAACAGGTGCCCAAGCAATTTCATGCTAGAATCATCATCCGGATGCCAAAATAAACTAAATACAGCAAAAGATTTGAGTGCACAACGTTTGGTTTAGGTTTGACAGCCATAATCACCTTTTTATTGCTTTAAATGCGTTTTTAGCGCATGATTGTACATTTGAGCTGAATGTGTCAAAATCTTAAAAATTAACAGGTGCCCAAGCAATTTCATGCTAGAATCATCATCCGGATGCCAAAATAAACTAAATACAGCAAAAGATTTGAGTGCACAACGTTTGGTTTAGATTTGACAGCCATAATCAGCAATTGTGTACATTTGAGCTGAATGTGTCAAAATCTTAAAAATTAACAGGTGCCCAAGCAATTTCATGCTAGAATCATCATCCGGATGCCAAAATAAACTAAATACAGCAAAAGATTTGAGTGCACAACGTTTGGTTTAGGTTTGACAGCCATAATCACCTTTTTATTGCTTTAAATGCGTTTTTAGCGCATGATTGTACATTTGAGCTGAATGTGTCAAAATCTTAAAAATTAACAGGTGCCCAAGCAATTTCATGCTAGAATCATCATCCGGATGCCAAAATAAACTAAATACAGCAAAAGATTTGAGTGCACAACGTTTGGTTTAGATTTGACAGCCATAATCAGCAATTGTGTACATTTGAGCTGAATGTGTCAAAATCTTAAAAATTAACAGGTGCCCAAGCAATTTCATGCTAGAATCATCATCCGGATGCCAAAATAAACTAAATACAGCAAAAGATTTGAGTGCACAACGTTTGGTTTAGGTTTGACAGCCATAATCACCTTTTTATTGCTTTAAATGCGTTTTTAGCGCATGATTG
The DNA here is from genome assembly GCF_051991245.1 of Festucalex cinctus. Taxonomy (NCBI): domain Eukaryota; kingdom Metazoa; phylum Chordata; class Actinopteri; order Syngnathiformes; family Syngnathidae; genus Festucalex; species Festucalex cinctus. The sequence continues at coordinate 1,684 of NW_027520306.1, read as the reverse complement.
TACATTTGAGCTGAATGTGTCAAAATCTTAAAAATTAACAGGTGCCCAAGCAATTTCATGCTAGAATCATCATCCGGATGCCAAAATAAACTAAATACAGCAAAAGATTTGAGTGCACAACGTTTGGTTTAGATTTGACAGCCATAATCAGCAATTGTGTACATTTGAGCTGAATGTGTCAAAATCTTAAAAATTAACAGGTGCCCAAGCAATTTCATGCTAGAATCATCATCCGGATGCCAAAATAAACTAAATACAGCAAAAGATTTGAGTGCACAACGTTTGGTTTAGGTTTGACAGCCATAATCACCTTTTTATTGCTTTAAATGCGTTTTTAGCGCATGATTGTACATTTGAGCTGAATGTGTCAAAATCTTAAAAATTAACAGGTGCCCAAGCAATTTCATGCTAGAATCATCATCCGGATGCCAAAATAAACTAAATACAGCAAAAGATTTGAGTGCACAACGTTTGGTTTAGATTTGACAGCCATAATCAGCAATTGTGTACATTTGAGCTGAATGTGTCAAAATCTTAAAAATTAACAGGTGCCCAAGCAATTTCATGCTAGAATCATCATCCGGATGCCAAAATAAACTAAATACAGCAAAAGATTTGAGTGCACAACGTTTGGTTTAGGTTTGACAGCCATAATCACCTTTTTATTGCTTTAAATGCGTTTTTAGCGCATGATTGTACATTTGAGCTGAATGTGTCAAAATCTTAAAAATTAACAGGTGCCCAAGCAATTTCATGCTAGAATCATCATCCGGATGCCAAAATAAACTAAATACAGCAAAAGATTTGAGTGCACAACGTTTGGTTTAGATTTGACAGCCATAATCAGCAATTGTGTACATTTGAGCTGAATGTGTCAAAATCTTAAAAATTAACAGGTGCCCAAGCAATTTCATGCTAGAATCATCATCCGGATGCCAAAATAAACTAAATACAGCAAAAGATTTGAGTGCACAACGTTTGGTTTAGGTTTGACAGCCATAATCACCTTTTTATTGCTTTAAATGCGTTTTTAGCGCATGAAATTGTACATTTGAGCTGAATGTGTCAAAATCTTAAAATCTAAACAGGTGCCCAAGCAATTTCATGCTAGAATCATCATCCGGATGCCAAAATAAACTAAATACAGCAAAAGATTTGAGTGCACAACGTTTGGTTTAGATTTGACAGCCATAATCAGCAATTGTGTACATTTGAGCTGAATGTGTCAAAATCTTAAAAATTAACAGGTGCCCAAGCAATTTCATGCTAGAATCATCATCCGGATGCCAAAATAAACTAAATACAGCAAAAGATTTGAGTGCACAACGTTTGGTTTAGATTTGACAGCCATAATCTAGCTAATTGTGATACATTTGAGCTGAATGTGTCAAAATCTTAAAAATTAACAGGTGCCCCAAGCAATTTCATGCTAGAATCATCATCGGATGCCAAAATAAACTAAATACAGCAAAAGATTTGAGTGCACAACGTTTGGTTTAGGTTTGACAGCCATAATCACCTTTTTATTGCTTTTAAATGCGTTTTTAGCGCATGATTGTACATTTGAGCTGAATGTGTCAAAATCTTAAAAATTAACAGGTGCCCCAAGCAATTTCATGCTAGAATCATCATCCGGATGCCAAAATAAACTAAATACAGCAAAAGATTTGAGTGCACAACGTTA